>NC_080432.1:108978144-109235644 GCF_028018845.1 Melospiza georgiana | reverse complement strand
AACTTCTGGTTTGATTTTTATAGTTTAAACATAAATTTATCTTTTCTTTAGGGTGACCGTGGACCAGCTGGAGCACCAGGAGTGTCAGGGACACCGGTATGTATATTCTTTAAAGAAAACTCTGGTTTTAGAAGCTGAAAAAACAGGTCAAGCAAGGTGCTGAGCTGTAGTCTCAGTCACTGTGAGACACCAGTGCTTGGTTTGTGCTTTATGTGTAGGTATGATTATGGGTTTTCCCTAAAAGAAATTAGAGTTTTAATAACAGCAAGGGTTCATATTATTATTAAAATGACAGAGTGAAGTGAATACATGATAAAGCTGGAATTCAAAGCTGCATATGCTTAGTTAAGAACGTGAGATTCTTCCATTGCCTCTGTTTAATATAGATAAAGACATTTTTTGTGTTCCTGGGCATGCACAAATTTCTGAGCATCTTTCTATCACAAAGGAAAATCATGAACATTATTTATTGCAGCCCACAGGGATCTGCATATCAAGTCAATCAAACATTTGCTTTAGGAGAATGCTTTGTCAGCTATTTACATATGATATTCAGAGGAGTTTCTGGAAGTCATAGAGGAACTTTGTTGTAGGTGAAAGTAAAATAACTAATAATAAATTGAAATTATAATTATTCATTTGTGTTCCTAAAGGAAATGAAGATATTGGATTTCATTTACTGTTTAATAAAAAAGTTTATCCATATTTCAGGAGGCAATACAGAGTTATTTATATGCAAATAGATTTATTATTAAATTTTGGCAGCTACCAATACTTTCAGGAGCTGTTTAAATTATAAATATGTGTTTCATGAAATAAAGAGAAGTATGTGTCTACACACTCCCATTTCCATTAGCAACTGATTTAGTCTATTTACTGTGAGTTCCAAGAGAACATCATCTTGAATAGCCTAATTTCATTGAGTTTTGCTAAAAGAATTGCACATTTAAGGGGGAAAGTATTTCTCTGAGCTTTATAGCAGATGTAAGAATTTCAAAGCTTGTTGTTCTGAAAGAGATTTTGCACTGTTAATAATGACACTGCACAGTTGTGCATTTCCTATGAATTTCCCACTGTTATGAATTTCCCAAGTTATTGGATGTTCTCTATTCAAGTTGGATAAGAAATATTTAATGAGCCCCCTTCTTCAGGGATGAAGCTGCATTCTGTTGACTATATTTAGTTCTAATAGAATCCAGTGAAATAAAATATTTTCCCCTGAAATAAATTGGATTTTTTTCACAATTATGTTAAGGAGTTTTAATCAACAAACTAGTAGATATGAGAGACAAATTTTTTTCAGTAGTCTAGGAGGATTTTGAGACATATCCACATATCTTGCTGGAAAAGAATTTGTCTTCTGTACCTGTCATCATTCCCTAGATTGAGTAGTGAACCCTTTTCTCCACCTGAGAATGGAAACCTCTTATTTTCACTTTGTTTTTTGCTGAGATTGCTGAGATTGTCATGGCAGCTTGGACTGAGAGCCTGCAAGCATTGCCCCCAGTGCCCATTTCAGCACAAACCCTCAGTGCTGCTGTTCCCAGAGTTGTCCCTGGTGCTGATGGGTTTGGTCTCTCACTTGTACAAAGTCACCTGAGGATCTGCTCTAAGTACACTTTCATAAAATGTAGGTTCAGGTTGTTAAAAGAAGGGCATCCTAAAGAGACACTTAAAATCAACATTTAAATGATGTCATAAGAGAGGATTGTGAATTCTGGCAGGGTGAACATGAAATGCCAATAGAAATGGCCAAAAAAAGAAGAAAATTTGCAAAAGGTGTTAAGTGAGTAATAAAGTCATATACAAAAAAAAAAAAAAAAAAAAAAAATCAGGACTAGAAATTACCTGAAGGAAAAAAACCTTGATTTCACAGACACACTAAAAAACCTTGATCTGACTATGACTTCTCAAGATGAAAATCATGGTGTTGTAAAAAAAATTTCATAAAAGCATCTTAGTATTCAAGAAGGATAAGCAAAACCAAGTGATTAAGTAACATTTAAAACAAGAGCCTGTTCATTAAATATGACAAAAATCTGGTGAAATATTTCTTTTTCCTTTCTTAAAGCATTAATGAGCAATACCATGAATATTTTTCCCATATATATATATATACTCTCTTATTTTTGATAAAGAGGTACATTTCATTTGGCTTCCTAATAATATGAATGTGTAATATTCTCTTTTTGCAGGGAAAGCCGGGATCTCCTGGGTCCCCAGGCTTGCCAGGAGAACCTGTAAGTACAGATTTGAGTTCTGGATTCTTACAATAGCAAACAAATATTTCAGACACCTAATGCAAGGTTTTTCATGCAGTGTTTTCATGTGTGTTTTCTTCTTCCTTAGGGTGAAAGAGGACCTATAGGAGATATAGGCTTCCCTGGTCCAGAAGGGCCACAAGGAAAACCAGTAAGCAATTTTATACTGAATTTATAACTTGCTACAAAAAGAGGTGGTTTAGTTTATCAGAAGTTACAAAAGAAAGGACATTGCATCTTGCTTTGTGTTAGAGTAGGTAACATGTGAAGAACACACAGAGCTGCACTGCTCAATATTAACCATCTAAGAAAGAATTATTCCTGGTATTGTGGTGTTTTAATAGTTAATCTTACTAAGATGTTGCCTTTAAAGGTCTTATGAAGGTCATTTGGATCTTGCTGACATAAAGTTTCCTCTTGTACTTTTTCCAGGGGGAGAATGTGAACCCAGACACAGCACAGTCAGTAAAGGATGGGGTGACAGAACAGGGTCTCAGTTTCAGTTTAGACAGAGAAGCGTGGGCTTCATGTCTGAATAAACTTTGAGACTCTTCTGTATACAGGTGATGCAGCACAGCAGCTGAGGCATTTACTGTTCACTTAGATGTCTAATCTGCTCCCTTTATGTAATAAACGTGTGACAGCAGTGTAGCCAGCCCTGTCTGAGCTGGTTGAACAAACCTAGGTTATATTCCAGAAGGGGTTCAGCCAGGGTAGTGCAGGACTCATTATCTCCCCTGAACCTTGGTGTTTTGGGGATGAGCATGAGCAGCAGAGCTTTGCAGCTTGTCAGCACATCTCCACTTTACACTTCTGCCTGGAAAGTGGACACAGTTTCTGTAGTTACAGCAGCAAATTAGCCCAAGGTGCCTAATCTGTGCCAAGCTCCACTTTGCAGTATATGAGGAGAAAGAAATATTCCTGCTGTCTCTGCTCATACAAGTCATCCTTTCTCACTCACAGCTGTGAGTTTGCTACATGTGCAGACCCATAAATATCCTACTAAATTAAACACTGCCAGAGTCTTTATCTTGCAATTATCTGGCATTGTACAATTGTTAATATACTCTCTGACATTATCTTGGCCCATACCACCCAGGACTCTCACATCATGCCACATTCCAGTCTGGAGGATAATGTGGGCCTGGAACAGTTTCCAGCAGTTGCTATGAGTGCAGCCACCTTCTCTGGGGAAGGAAATGGCTTTAACCCGTGAGACCAAAACTGTGCTGTGCTGCAAGTCCTGACAACCAAAGAATGGATCTGGATTTGTAATAGTAAGGCATAATCTCTGCTAGAGCAGAAGGGTAATTCAGCACCAGGGCTAATATCTAGAATAAAAGAACTCTCTCCCATGGTTGTATTATGGCTAGTTGCTACTGAAAAAGTGCATGTGCATGTACAAATATTCCAAATTTGTGAAGTTTCCCTATAGTTTGTCATTTAAAGTTGGATGATCATTGGATTTGGTGCACATCATGATGCTCTTTGTATTTCTATATTGTAGCCACACAAACTGCTTCTTCTGCAGCTTCAGAGCATTTACTGATAAGGCACTAAACACTGAGCTTTACCCTTTATACTTTAAAAACACATAAACATATTAATTTTTTTCCTAGGGAATCAATGGAAAAGATGGATTGCCAGGTCCTCCGGTAAGAAAACAAGCTTTTATTCATTTTTTTCCTCACAGAAACCACAGCTGTTAATCTTAGGCAGTTGCTTTCCATTCTGCTAACACATGAATACACAACAAAGCCTTTAACTGATAAGTTTACCTTTTTTCAAAAACCACATTTCAGGGTGCTGTGGGGAGACCAGGAGACAGAGGACCCAAAGGAGAACGTGTAAGTCCCTATTATAACTTTTCTCTTTTCACTGAGCATATAAACACCTCATCAGCACCTATTTTATAGGCAAAATCAAGAAATTAATTCTCTGTGAACTTCAAGCAGTGACCTAAAAATCTAAGAGGTTTAGGTCCTAGACACCACTTCAAGGAATTACAGTTGATTTGGCTTCTGCATTTAGAGTAAAAACGCATTTTACAGACTTTCTAACACAGTTGGCCTGGACACTGTAAATTGATCAATAGGCTGAAAATGGAAAGCAGATAATCCAGTTATGCTGTTGTCAGATTTTACAAAAGCCATGAACTTGCCCTGTTGTCCTCCTTTCTATGTCACAGACACAAATCATGTTTTATGTAAAACAAGCTTGTCACACTTAGGCAGCAGGAATGCCAGTGCAATACCTGACTGCTTCCCAAACTCTTCAGACAGTTCTGATTGTGGGAACAAGGCCATGGTGGGCAGGAATGATTATGGGAGGTGAGAGATGAGTTTATATATACATATACATACATATGTATATATATATATGAAAGACAGTCTTCTTGTAACATTCCCAAAGTCCTGATGTCCTAATCACATGGCTGCCACATTTATTTGATGACTCAGAGAAGCGTCTCCCTGTTTAATCTGGAAAAGGAAATGCTGCTTTATGACACTGAAGAGACATGAGGGTTTAACAATTACTACAATTATCCCTTAAAAAATTAACTGTTTGCAAGGTTCTGGTTTTGCCTTTAAGGACACAGGCCTGCATTTGTGACAGAGATTGCAATGAGTACAGAAAATATAGTCAAGGTTTTCTTGCAGCCATTAATATTATTAGTGCTGTACAGCATGCTCCTTCAGTTTGAGACCAGCTGTTGTAGTTACAGAAAAGAGAAGCATCTAAATTGGAAGGACAGAATATAACTCCTGAATTTTTCTTTTCTGATATAAGAATGTCCTTATAGGATTTATTTTAAGGAATAAGCCACCTGGGCTGAAATAGTTTTATAGATCCTTTGAGTGACTAAACACTACTGTTATTACTACGTTATAAACTGAGTGACAAACTAGATTGAAAACATGTTTTATACCAACCTGTTTTCTAGAGATTTCAACAGATACAAGTGCTAGTGGCTTGCTTGTTTTTGCTGCTATCTCCAGACCTTGATCACAGATTGTGAACCTGCTGGAGGAGAGCAGGTACAAACACAGGAAAAACAGCAGTTCCTTCTGCACAGAATTTGGTACAAGATAAAATACAAGAGATAGGAGAATGCTAGAAAGGAGAAAGGCTGAATAAAGCAGCACCTTAGGCAGAGATCACAAAACTCAAATGTCCTGAATTTTGTACAATTCATGGTGGAAAGTTTAAAGAGGAATCTGGAGGAATATATGACCTATTTTATGAATTTTTACAAGGACCTTTTTCAAAACATGAAGAAAACACTGGAGGCAGTTAAAAATGCTTGTAATATTTGATTTGCCTCCTACACACTGGCAGCCTGTAAAACATGGATTATTTATAAGAAAAGGATCAGCTTCACACTGGCACAGGACCATGATTCTAGAGAAACTTGCCTTTTTCTTTATCTCTGGTAGAAGAGCTATCTGTAGCTACTCTGCAGGGTTATAAACCTGAGAACTTATCTATCACAGAACCACAGAAAGGTGTGGGCTGGAAGGTATCTCTAAAGATCATCAAGTTCCAGCCACCTTGCCATGGACCTTTCATCAGACCAGGTTGCTCTAAGCCCCATCCAACCTGGCCTTAATATATTTCCTTGCTTCTCTGGACAACTTGTTCCAGTGCCTCAGCATCCACAGTAAAGAATTTCTTCCTAATATCTCATCTAAACTGACTCTCTTTCAGTCTGAAGCCATTACCCCTTGTCCTGTCACTAAATGTCCTTCTTAAAAATTCCTCTCCAGCTTCCTCCTAGTATCTTTGAGTACTGGAAATAACTTGGATTAAGTATAATTTTGTGTAAATGAAGACATAAAATAGTAGACTTCTAAGAAAAGTTACAGGAGATGTCCTGGTGTCTTTTGCTTGTGTGAATCTGAGCACCTGAATTATACTTATGACATAATTGACATTCCTAGACCCTTGTATAAGGGCTAAAACCTTTCTATGCTCAAGTTCTGTCCTTGAAAAGTGGGCTACAGAGTCAAGCTATTCTTTTTTGTAGTCAACTTCAACATCAAAAGTGCAAGAAAACAAAATATATTTTCAGAGACAAGGTTCAGCCTGGAAAATCATCTTCCCTGCATGACTCAGTCTGTTTCTGAACAGGCAAGAATTTTCTCTTTAGCATTCTCAAGTGACTGTTCAGGTTTGTTCCACGATGTGCAATGGTTTTCTTTCTGCTTTTATTTTACACAGGGAGATCAGGGTATTCCAGGGGACAGAGGTCCCCAGGGGGAACGAGGGAAGCCTGGCCCATCAGGAGAAAAGGGGGATGTGGGTCCTGTTGGCCCTCCAGGAGACAGAGGCTATCCAGGATCACCAGGGCATCAAGGTCCCCCAGGCTCACCAGGACCCCCAGGGTTTCCAGTAAGTTCATATAAGTTTATCTTGGTTGTTTGTGTATTCAGACAAGTTATGAAGGTAACATGAGCTGAGCAGTGGAAATTCAACTGAGAAATAGCACAGTATTAGAAAAACTAAGGATTTCTCTCAGATCATTTCAGTGTTCATTTAAGGTGAAAAAATATACCCACATGATCAGGCAGTTATTTTTAATTATTTTTTAAAACATCTGCTATGGATAAGCTTTAATTATTTATTTCTTTAGTTCCTGCATACCAATATGGCTACTCAGTACTGTTAATTTTCACATTTTCCATAAGATTAAGAGCTGCAGTCTGAGCCTTTGCAACTGGGAAAGAAAAGGAGGTGGCCAAAATTGATTCTCGATAGAAGAGAAATCAGCATTTAGAAAGACAATAAAATTCTGCTTGCCAATTGTAGATAACTTGATTTTTCTGCATGAGCACACAGGCACACACATCCATACTATGGGTTCTTTTTAACCTCAATCATGTAAGGTAAAGCTCTAAAACACTTTTCCAGTGAAGTTACTGGGACCATGGTTCTGTTCTGGTCAGCGGTGCATCAGAGCAAGTAGTCCCCAGGGCAGGTGAGAAGTTGGAAGATGCCATGCAAAAGTAAAGCAGATTTTTGTTCCTGATCATCCTTACTGTCTTGTGCAAGATAACTTCCATACTCATCACATCCTGGTCATCTTGGCAGCTGGGAGTGCTTCTCCCACTTCATGCCACTAGTATCTTTACAATACTATAATGTATTTGCAGTAAAGTGGCCTTTGCAGTAAAATAAATAACAAAAATAAATTAAAACACTTATCTGTTAGTGAAAGGTTTATATTGGTAATGCTAATTTGAGCATTTCTTATTTTTGTAGCATCATAAGTTGTCCTCTGCATATTCTTTCTGATACATATCACCTTTCTTTTTCCTCATCAGGCTGATGCAATTTCACTTGAAGAAATAAAGAAATATATCAAACAAGAGGTTCTTAAGGTATTTGAAGGTAAGAATAGGAAATATTATACAACTGAATCTGAAATTCTGCTCTAAATTTCTTTACATGTCATCTAACTTACATTGGACTTAGCAGGTACCTTGTTGCTGTAGCTGTGTTTAGCAAGTCTACCTTACATGATTCTGTTCAAGCAATGAGAGGTTAGAGTATCTGTTAAACAGAGTATTTCCTATGTAAAAGATCAGCACTGAAGAGTAGTCTTCTCCAAATCATAATAGCAAACAGAAGTGTCATTGTAGGTACATATATGTATCATGTATCTCTGCAGATACTGTTTATCTACTACATACCATTAAGGTAGTGAAATGTTACTAAAGCAGAGACCACAGATGTACCTAATTATTTTGCCCACTTAGTGGCAGACTGTCTACATAAGAGAAAGGTTCAACAGCCTTCAGTCACATAGGTCTAAGCTGCTCTGCAGTTTTCTCAGCAAATATCCCTGCTGAGTTCCAGAGCTCCCTGCCAGACCACCATCATCTGGCACAGTTTTAGGCAAGTACCAGATTCAGCCAAGGCCTTTGTATTATGTAAGATTTCTTAGATGAGTCCTCACTCTGAAAAGGGAATATTTTTCTTCCCCAGCATTCCTTTAGTCATGGTAGAAAAGCTGTGACTCGGGTTTCTGAAACAAGCTTCTTCATGAACACCCCTTAACAGTAGCTTCTCTTCCATAGCAAAATGCATTTCTTATGTCCTCAATATGCTTTGTTATTCTGTCATTAATATTTGTGGGCAAATCTATCTTTTAGAGATAAAAGAAATTATATAAAGCTTGAGACTTCTTAACCTGTTCAGGCAGTTTTTCGCTTTGTAACAAGGCTATCACTTTGTGCATTATCACCTTTCCCCAGGGTGCTACCCCTCAGAGTTCAACCTGTAATGTATTTCAAGAGCAATTTGTTGAGTGAAGTCACTTCCTTTTCCCATTCAGATAGAATGGTAACAAATATTTAGTCTATTCATGAAAAGAAGGCATTATAAGGTGCCCTGCCTACAGGGAATAAAGTAGTTTTGTCTTTATAGCTATTCCCTTTTCTACACCTCACTACTGTTCCCACAGATCTTCCAGTTTTGGCATTGTTTCATTTTGTTTACTTTCTATCACCTTCCTTCTTTTTTGTTTGATGCCCACTCTTCTCTAATTTTATTCTTTAATCTTAAAACTCTACCACTGTAAATACCCACTAAATTGTGGCATGCTTAGGGCTTTAATCTGGTGTAAATGAGACAGAGCCAAGGTTAGTACCTATGTTACCTACCTCTAAGGAACAGTAAAATATTACCAAGGACACTTTATCTCACCAGCATGAAAATTTCTATTCTGAAATATCTGCAATTAGAAATTTTTGCTGAGTGCTTTCAGGTTTTTTACAACAGTTTTCAGGTTCCAGCACATTCCAAGAACTGTTCACAGGATTTAATCTCTACTTTGCAGCTTAATATGAGTTACAAAAATAAAATGTAGCCCTCCATCAGTGTGTTAAGTACTAATTATTCTGTCTATGTGTTTTAAGTGCTTCCATGAACAGGAGTCAGAAATAATTTGAAATATTGGAATATGTTAGTAATGGAGAGTAGTAACAGAAAATTTTATACAAATTAATTCTGATTATTTCAAAGGGTAAAGACTCAGACATGAATCTGAGTTGGAACTGAAGGTCTCAGTGCTTATTGGAGCATTTAATACCTTGACTTTAAAAGAATTAAACACCCTACTTACAGAAAGTTTAGCTGGGGCTTTGGGATTTTTTCCCCCTTTTTTGCTAGCAGACTTCTTACCAACTTTTTCCTGTGTCTTTGATTAATGAAGAAAGGATGGGACAATTTGTATCCCAGCTGAAGCTGCCTGCTGCAATGCTTGCCTCCCAAGCTCATGGAAAACCAGGGCCCCCAGGAAAAGATGGATCACCAGGGCCACCAGGAAAGGATGGTTTGCCAGGGCCGCCAGGAGAACGTGGAATTCAAGGTAGGCATTCAAAAAAATGTTCCTTTTAGCTGTATCTTGAAATCCTTATATACTTGCTAATGTTTATTAAATAAGCCAGGACTAGCTATCTAGCTTTCTAATGATTAACTTTTAAACTTATGTACTTATGTTTTTCCAGACCACATCTAAATATTAACCCATAGTAAATGTGTGGATTTTACTGATTAAAAACTCCTAATCAGTGCATTTTATTCTAATCAGTTATAAATTTAATTATTGACAGATATCTAAATCTGACAGAACTACTGTAGCAGGTTTGTTTCCTACAAAATACTTGAATAAGTAAGAAAAACAATGCCAACACTCTTGCTATTTAGAGTCAGCTTCATATTTAGAGGCCATCTTTTTAAAGAAAAAAAATATTTCTGTCTCCTGGTCCAACTGCTCTCAGCTCATATCCTGAGAAAATACAGGGCATGAAAAACTGAAGAAGCAGTGAAAACTGAAATATTACTAAATTGGTTTTTCTTATGGTGAAGGAACCTATTTTCATAAAAGAAGAAATCAGAGTAATCAGTTTTTCACTAACTTAAGGCATCAACTGTACCCCAAACAGTAATTTGTGCATTGCAATGCACTCGGACAGTATCGGACTCTCATTTCTGTGAGCTACTTTTACTGCAAAAGTGTCATTTAGTGCAAAATTAGCTCTGAGGGATCCAGGATCATTTTAGTTGTGCTCTATTGTAGAGCCAGCCTTTCAGAGATTAAAAGAAAGACGAGAAGAGACTGGAAAGAAAAAAGAATTTATAGATGAATAATATTTTGTGGGTGGGTAACATGTCATTTGCAGTTTATCTGTAGGTAGTTCTTTATTATCTTTTGTTAGTTTGGTCTGCTCTGGAGTCAGAGCAAGTCAGACTGGAATGAAGAACATGCCAGCAAAGCTGAAGATGTGTGGATCCTAAAGCTATCAGAAGAATAAGGACTTACTAACACTGATAAGCGCAAACCACTGACAGAAGCTTGAAAAATGTGATGAGCTCAGAATGAGAAGAACAAGAATAAAGCATCAAGGAAAACAATAAAAGGCTTAGAATCTTACAACACTGACTTCATCGTTACCTAAATATTCAGATCACTGCAAATAGTCACCTTCAATGTCAGTGCCAGATTGTTCAATAATGATGGATGTACTGGATAGTCTCAAACACTTCTGGGAAGAGAAACGCTGCACTAGGTTTCATTTCCAGCTAGTGAGCATCAAGACTAAAAGATGATAGCTATGCTTGAAAAAAAACAAAACAAAAAAAAAAGCTGCTTTTCCATATCTTATAGTTAAGTAAAATAGTGCCCCATGTACACAGGATTTCCATTTATTTTACCAATATGCTCAATACTTGTTTTCAATTAGTAAAAGGTAAGCTAAGTGTAAAGCCTTTAATTCTCTGATACATAAAAAGACACAAAAATTTACACTTCCAAGGAAAGAAAACCAGAAGTTTACCTTGCCTCTTTTTTATACTGTGAATAAGAGACTGTCCTGTAAGAGGTACACACTTACACACACCCTTCAAACCTTCCTCAGTTGTGCTTGTGCATGTTAATAGCTTTGTGCCAAGAGTAAAAAGAAATTCAAATCTCTGAGCAGATTGAAAAGTATCTTTTTATATTCCAGCTTGTCTTCAGCCATAAAATACATAGCAAACAAGACTTCTTGGTGAAGCACATTATGTGCATGTGTGGCTGGGTCCTTTAAGGTAGCATGCTGTGTGCACAAGTCCTGATACAGGCTTGGAATTGACTGATAGACACTTCTTATTCTATTTTGCACTTGGGGGTAGCCCAGACTGCCAACTCCAGGGATTTGCTGTGTGCAGTAATACGTGGCAGAGGGAGTCACTTGTCCCCCACAGGCAGTGAGAAGAAGTGGATGCTTGTGGCAAGGAATTAACAGGACCTCTGTGATATGTCCTGTTTGTGATGCTGCATGCAGAGCCTGCTAGAGCCAGCCAGATGCTGCTGGGTGTCTGGAGAGGTGTTTAACTTCATCTGAGGATTCACAGGGGTCCCTCCATACACCTTGAGTGTGGTGTTGGTTCCCCTGGAAACTGGTCAGGAATTATTTGGGCGGATTCCAACAGAATCTCCTTCTGCACAGCAAACTAATAGGTAGTGGGTTAGTCTCAGAAGCAAAAAAGAAAGATACTGACTTTTGGACTTATAGGCATGGTTTTCAAAAAGTGTATTTGAGGAATTGCTAGACTCTTATGCAGAGATTCATTCCCTTCTAAGGAAGTCCAGAATTTTTACCTGCTGGCCTTCAGCAAGGTTGTTCATGGTGTTCCTCACAACCTTCCCAGTGGTTCAGGTAGATATAATTTATAGGATGGTCTCATTAGAAATATAGCATGCAAGCAAAATTGAATTGCAACTGAAATTGTGAAACACATAATTGGTATTCAAATAGCCAATGGAAGATTTTTTATAGACATATATGTATATATTCATTTCAAAACCTATGCACTTGCAAGCTGCTGCTCTGAGGCAGGGCTAATGGTAAAAAGTACAGCATGTCCTTAAGGGAGAACAGAGGGACTTTACTCTGCATGAGTTTTAAGGCTTGTTTATACCTTAAAACCTCCTACAGAATTGGAAAGTTTATTTCAAGTCTTTACAAACAAGATATATCAATGTCATCCATTTGTAAACAGACAGTCAGCTTGTCATGTGTAAGAGGATCTAGCTCAATTAACTCCACTGACTTAATTGAATTTTTAAAATTGTAATAGTAAGGGAATTTTGGTCCATTAGATGAACTGCACCTTGTGATCACTTAACAATCCAGAGATTCCTTATGTTAATATGACTTGATTTCTTTTTTCAATAGAGAAAAGATTCTATCCTAGTTAAAATTCACTCTTTCTGTCAAATTGAGGAAAATATTTTTTATAGGTCCTCATAACTTATGGTAGCCTCAAGGAATCAAAAAAAATAGCTCAGCTCAGAAAATAAAAATACCATGCAATGAATAGTGAAAGCTCCTTATCTTTATTGGTAATCTCTGTTGTAAAGTTTATGTCTCTTATGACAATTACTTATTTGGATGGTGGAAGCCTGTAGAAACCTTGGCTAACATCAGGAGCCCATTGTAGTGAATGTTGTCTATAGACAGTCATTCTTCTGAAATGGCTGCACTGGTTTCAAGATACCTCCTGCAAATTGTTCTCTGCCGTGGAGGTTAAAGTTAACCTGTTTTACTTTGATTTGAAACCCAGCTGCTCCCTCAGCTAGACAGCTGTAACATACAGAAGGAGATCAGAACATGTACTGGGGGCTGGATGAGGGGGCTTCGTCTTGGCACCCTCTCTGTTGCTTTGCAGTTTTTTTAAGGACACAGAGTATTTGCACAGTAAAGCACCGTGGGTACTTTGGTCTCATTGTTCCCTGTGGGGGCAATCTCTTTGCCTTGTATTTGTATTAAAGAACCTCAGATTTCTCAGATACTTGACATGTTAGTTTCAGGTGCTGCATTGTCCATGCTGATGGAAGAGGGTCTCCATGATGTGGGTGCACTAGCTTCTGGAGCAGTTTAAATACCTTTCACCTCTGAGTTCATGGACATGAACTTCTGTCATTTCCATGTAGAGCCGAGGGTGTAGCAGTAGTGACACTTCTGATTGTGCTGTTTGTGGCAAGCACCAAACTGAGAGCGGAATTCCAGCTGTGACTCCTCATCTATGAGCAAAAGCTTATCTGTATGAACACAAACTTGCTATATACTGCTACCAAGTGTTTAACATACTGCCCACGTTGGGTATGTGTTTGTAACATTTGGGGTTACAGAAATCACAACAAAACTTGGACCTGAGTGAAAGGTTCTGCTAAAACAGTTACTTTTTAAATTAAGCAGGTGCCTCTTACTGAAATTGTAATTCTACCAGGAAAAGTAGATAGCATCTTATATGTGCCTTTACATTAAAAACGATAAATCTGTTTGGTGTGTATGGTAATATTTTCCTTTGACTGTGTATGAGTTTGTCAGTCTAAGCTCAGAAAGAAGGTGATATTATCCTCTAGAGGTGTAATCATGGCCTTGCTTCTGAGCAAAATATACCTCATTAAAAATCAAATATTTTTCTGCCAGAACTACACCTTACATTGTTCACATTGTTTACATATAAGTCTGTTTATTAAAATTCTTGCGTTCTATCAAATAAAGCCTTATTGTTAGACAAGGTATTTGGGAATTTTTTTATTAAACTTCAGTGCTAGCAGAACTTACCTGCCACCATGTGAAAACTACACCCTTGCATGTGTATTTGGATACAGTCAATAAGGGTTTATCACTAAACCATGCTGCTCTTTGTCCTATTGTAGCGGCTTTTTTCCTTATTTTCTTGTGTTCCAGTGATGTTTACAGAATCATTCAGTCTTATCTCAGTTGTTTTCAATTATGGTGTGTCAAAGACCTGCAGTAATGTTTATCATGGAGATTGTAAATGTGATGTATAGTACCTTTGATTTCTCTCTCTTCTCCATAACTAAAGAAATGCAAAACAAATCATTAGTGGCAGAAGTCCATTGTAAAATTAGAGTTAACTGGGTTTGTAGTGGGAAATGCATTGTAACTGTTGACTGTAAATTAAAAAACATTGAGAAATATAAAATAAATAGGGCATGTAATGGATTCTGTAGTTGTATTTCTAGTATTGCTGCTTTGCAAAAAGCAGCAATACTAGAAGTTGCACAAGATTTTTCAGAACAAACCAACTTGGTGTAGTTATAAATATTACTGTGGTCATTGGAGAGTAAATCCAAGATTCAAAATCCAATACAAATACCTCCATATTCCTTTTTCTTAGTCTTTATAGCTTGTGTGTGTGTATGCCTTGTACAATTCTGCTTAACATAACTCAGTGACCAGAATGCATGGTTAATTTGAATTTGGGTTTCTGTGAGATTTTAAACTGTTGATTTCCTTTAGTTGTATTATGTATAGCACCCTGCATGCATTTTATAACATTCTTGCCTCACTGTAATTTCCTTGTTGTGGTGCTGAGAGGAGTAAGATGATTGATGCTCTGTTTTGAAAGCTGGAATGATTGCAACAGATAGCAGACTTTCTACTGAAGTGTATAATGAGCTTGTGTGTAGCAGAAAGCTTGAATGCTCTGTGTACCATTCCTACTGCATTGTGTCTGTTGTGGCAACCCTGAATTGGTACCCACAGCCCTCAAAGTAATTTCCTTCTGGAATATCCTGTAAGGTAGCAGTGTTGCATAGACCACACCACACTGGAAAGAGAGCCTTTGCCATCCACCTGTCAGTGCCAGTTAATCTTCATGGGACATCAGGTGGATTGGCATGGCTGTGCTCTTCTCTTTTAATTCAAACTAAGTAACAGTTCTTCACAAGAGGAGGAACTCAATAGTTTATTGTATGGCATAGGTGATGCTAAAAATATACTGGTCCTTGAAGCAGGAAGATTTTCATTCCAAATGTGACCAGAAATCAGCAAATTAATTCTAAACTTTTGTCACCTTACATGCCAGCATCTGAAGTGCTGGGTATGGAAGTGTTTCCTTGTAAGCCCTTTTGAAGTAAGGGTTTGTGGCAGGTGTCTCCTCTAAAAATGCCTTCATCCTTTCTCCTGCATAATAAAGGTACATTCTTAACTTAAAATAATCGGGAAAATATTTTACTGTGGCAATAAGTCCTCTGCTCTAAAGATTCCAACTAATAAAACTTTTATGAGTTCAAAAAGAAGCAGAGATTGGGCATGGGTTGCAGCACCTGAGAAGGTGGAAGCCTTTAGATAAATTCAAAACTATGGCCTGTGAAGGAAAAGGACTCAAGTACTCAAAATATGATTACTAACTACATCTTGTTAATGATATGCAGCTACTTGGGTCAAAGTAAACCTCAAACCCAAAATCTGCACAAGGTCCAGAGATGATTCATTCCATGTGAGGAGAGCTGGGCAACACTGGCCAGGGAGTGGGACTTCTCTCACATACAGGAGAATGTCTAATCCTAAAACTACCACTTTACAAAAAGTCCAAAAAGTGCAAGGGTAAGGATTTATGCAGAACAGAGAGAGTAAAATCTGCATTTGGCTCTTTATTAGAGGAATTTCAGGTAACTTAAAATCTTGGGGAAGGGTCAAGCTAGTGAACAAAGCAAGAGCCCTTTGACAGATGATGTAACAGTTAGAGCTAGAAATCTCATATTTTCCAGAAGGAACTTATAAACTTAAGAGTGGTTTCGAAAAAAAAAAAAAGAATTCTGAAGAAAAGAACTGAGCATGTGCTTTCTCAATTATATTTGTCTTGGTAATTTCATGTCAACAAGATATACAGAAAATTGCTACCTAAAATAAGAGGGTGCTCTTATCTTCATGTCTTTATTCTGTGTAGGTTATAGAGGACAGAAAGGGGAAAGAGGCGAGCCTGGAATTGGACTGCCTGGTAACCCTGGACCGCCTGGCCCTGCAGGTACAAGTCTCCAGATCTATTTCTGCTATTGTTATTTATGAACTAACAGGCCTTTCTCCTGGTTTTGCACTCCTGCTTTTCCTCCCGAGCCGGATCGCAGCGTGAGGTCAGCCCCACCTGCCTCCTTGCGGATGTGCTGGAGCGCACCTGATGTCGGTGATGGAAAGCAGGGCACTGCTGGTGCTCTGGTGAGGACCCTGCTAATTGTAGCTTTGTTTTGCCAGCTGCAGGCCTGCCAGGCCCACCAGGAGCATCGGGCTCCCCGGGACCGCAGGGGCCGCCTGGAGCCAGCGGGAGGTGCAACCCGGCGGATTGCTACTACCACGTGTCACAGACTCGCTCACGCACCAGCAGGAAATAAAATCCCTCCCCCTGACACTTGGGTTCACGGTCACTTTTCACTCTTTCCAATAAGTTTATTTAATTTTTTGAAATATTTGGTGCGTTATTTTTTTTCTCTCGACACTGCATGGTATATAGATAATTTGTAAGGCACAAAATTGAGCCTTTTTCTATGTATTTGCAGTGTCATAATGATGACATGATGTCATGTATTTTCCAGAGTGCATTCCATGTGTTGTTTCTCTTATTTATTTTGCTTAGAACAGAAAATAGGCCCAAATAATTTTCATAAACTTCTTTCTTCAAACAAAAAATATTTTATTATAACTTAAGATATTATGTATGCCTCCATATGTAAGCTGGCTTTATTTTTCTTGCTGGTGGTGAATTTTCAATGGAAAAAATAGATTTCTGAAGTCACAAAGAGTACTCATTCATGGCGAATGCAGGACCTGAGCTGGAGCACTGGGGACTCTGTTCAGACTCAACATTCATGTTCCCCAAGGAGGCTCCAACACACCTTCTGAAAAGGGTCTGCCTTGCTCCAGGAATGCTGCCCACCATTACAGGCACATCCAAGATGGCAAAGAAGGAAACAAAGATGTGTTTGTGGTCTCCTTATCCCATCCAACAGGGAGCTTCAGACTGACTGGAAGATCACAGGCTGTAGCTCCAGAAGTGTCTCTCCTGACTGGAATTAGTCCCAGCTGGGGGCTTGTGTGTTCCTTCAGTCGTGGTTACACACACCCCAGATATTAAATGCAAGAGGCTGCTGACAGTGCTCTGGACTGAGAGCTGGCACACCTTCTAACCATTAGGGGGACTGAGTAAGGCTACTAAGGTCTGGAATCAAGCTACTCTGCCATTAAGTCTGCTACAGCAAAGGTGACCCCTTGCTTTAGAGCAGAGGCTGGTGAGTGCATATTCCAAGAATGGAACTTCACAAGCCTCTAATCTTGGTGATGGCACTGTTTTCTTCTTCCTCCTGCAATAGTCACATGCTGAAATCAGCTTGAGAAGAACATGGAATCTGTACAGTGCACAATTCACAGATCCTATTTACTGGTGACAGAAAATTTTTTGAGTTCAAGAGAAATCGGAAAAAAAATACAAAACTCTCCTAGAAAGGTGTACTGCTGAGAGCAACAGCATCCAGTTTTCAGTCATTTAGTAAAGGCTGCAGGAACAGAAAATGTCAATGACGAACAAAACAGAACAATGTGTAAATCATGTAGAGTTCAAATGGTTGAGCGAAAGAAAATCTGAAGAAAATTGATCACACAGATGATCCTGAAAAGGAGTGAGTAGGGGTGGCCAAAATTTCACTTCTGGTTATTAGGAAACAGATGACCCTAAGTTAGTCCTGTGGAATTTTGTACAGGGCAATAGAAAGCAAAGGTGCTGCTTAGAGAACACAAACATCTATAACCCACAGCTGCAAAATGCTCCTGTAGTACAAAGCCATACTGAGGGCTTTTATCCCATTGTTTGGAAGGCAGTCACTCTCCCACATTAGGCAGGGAAGTAGTTTTGATAACTGTGCTTGAGCAGTACTGAGCTACCAGGGAAGTATTGTCAAATTGGAAGTCCTGGCTTCCAGAGAAGCTGTTGTGATACATGAATCTGGCTGAATTCCGGGTTTTGCTCAAAAGCAGTTAAGGAATGACTGGTGGGATTCTCTAGCAAGAGATGCACATTGGCATTTGTTCTAAATAGTTCCTAGCACTTGCGTCCAGAGCAGAGGAGCAAGATGAGAGCAAGAAGTGACAGAATTAACTCAGGCAGCAGCTGGGGCACTCAGGACACTTTCTGAAAGGGAAAGCACAGATCCCTGACATGTTCATCAGTTAGGTGTTTGGAGGAGAGAAGGTGCTTGCTACAAAAGGACGTCAAAGGAAACACAGGGATGGAAGGCTGAGAGTAAACACCTGGGACAGGAGAGGGCAGCAGGAATGAGGATGGCAGAAAACCTGTGGCACACCATGAAACTATTTCGTGAAGGAGCTGCACTACACCCTGCAGCTGGGGACGCCTTGGGGAGTCAGGGTGCTTTATCTTTCCTTGTGAGAATGGGGTCTAAAGCCCACAGGCAAACCCTTATACCTCCTGTTCTGCTTAGCCCTCACTCCTCAGGATGTCTGTCCAATGGCTGTCCCTTTTCCAGGCCAGCACAGCCCCTGCTCTGTGGGCAGCCCTGTCCTGCTGGGGTGAAGGTGCATTTGGGACACGTGGTCCTGCCTGAGCTCAGCTCAACACAAGCTGCTCCCACTGCAGAACTGCTGTGCCCATGGAGCATGTTCTGGTTTGCCCTGTGGAACTGATCACCCTTCCAGTCCTGGTCCTCAGAGCTCTGGGGCTGTGGGAGGGCTGGGAATGGTGAGGCAGCTTGAGACAGGGCACTGAGGCACCGACTGCTGCCATGGCCCAACCAGAGAGCACAGCCTGGCCCCAGCACATCCCAGTGTCTAAACATGGGCACCAGAGGATCAGCCCCACATACTGGTGTCCATTCTCTGAAAGGAACTGCTGGTCAGGTATCTTGCATAAACATTTTCTGTTTCTTTTTGGTTTTGGGTTTTTTTTGGGTTTTTGGGGGGTTTTTTTTGTTACTTCTCTAGTAATTCCAATATATGTATAATCTAAACATTTTTTACTTCAGAAGGTAATTTTGAACTTCATTTTCTGTGATAATATTGAAAAGGGTGCTGTCTTGAGTTAGTACTTGAGTGACTTGGAGGTTCCCAAGCAGCCCCATCCTGGAAGGCTGTACATAGACCATTGCACCACTTTGGTGGTATCTGTATATTTTGGGGCTTTTAGCTTGCTGAAAACCAGCATCTGTTATCTGCCAGATGCAATTGCTGTATTTTAATTTACTTGAACTTATTGGGAAGCAGAACACTTTTTATATTTGAAGAAGTTTTATTTTTTCATCTATGTTTCCCACAGATGCCTTTTTCTTTTTATAGGCTTAAAGAGAAAGGTCTTTCTAAAATGTATTTGAATGCTTTCAGTTGATTTGCAGGTAACTTTGGTAATTATCTTGTTGCATTATTTTTATTTTGCTAAAAGCCCACTTTAATTTTCTCATGTGAGAAAACGGGTAATTTTTTATATGGGCTATCTCAGTACCTATTTTAAGATGCCACTTTCTTCACTAGGGTAGAGCAGAGCTAATCCCAGCTTAACTTTACTTCACACTGGCTTGCTCCTAATTCACATTTTTAGAATTGAAAGTGGAAAGTAGCTGGAAACATGTGTCTGCATGCTTTTCAGGTTTGGCCCCTGAAATTTCTTTGCAGTTTCAGACTGGTGTTGTCTTAGTTTTTGGGCAGGAGGCCAGGGAGGGAAGAGGGGATGCTAATCTCTTTTGCAATTTGCTTATCAGTTTTATATCTGTTTTGAGCAGTTCATGCTGCAGTAAGCACTGCAAGGAAATAAACACGAGGGATTATTTTTTTCCAGTAGCGTAAGGCCTTTTATTCTGCTTTGGGTTTGTTTACATGCAACAAGACTCAGAAGTGAAATAACTTTGACAATTTTTTTTAAACCTTTTTTAAAAGCTCTTTAAGCTTTATCCTAGTTCAGGGTCAGACTTTTATATTTTATGTCAAGTTGCTTTATCACCTATTAAGCACATGTTGGGATTTTCTTTAAATAGCAACGTACAGAACTACTCAGTTTGCCTAAAGAGAGTACAGAAACTTGCTCAGAGGGAAGCTTTCCCGAGGCTGCAGCAGATCTCCTGCTGTCCACATGGTGGAGTGCAAAACATCCTTTCAGTACAAGGATCACAGCCCAGGCATAACTGGCCCAGCAGAGCAAGAGCTGACCCAGCCATGTGTATTCTCACAGCACAACAGTCTGTGTTTCTGATTTTGTTCTTGAGAGTTACTTTTTTCTATTTGCTTTCTTCAAATCTCTTTCGTTTGCATGGTGGTATTTGCAGAAATACTGCCTTTCTTGGATAATTATTGTAAGATAATATTGCTAAGATTTTGTGTTTATATTGTGTTTTATGTATGTTATAAAAGAATGTGTTGTGGTGACATCTCATTTTCAGGCACCATTCATGTCCCCTGCAATGATGTTTGTCCCCAGGGGAGGAGGGACTCACCTATGGTTAGTAAAAGCTTCAGCAGCATCCCAGGTACAATTGGGCAGCAGTGCAGCCTGGCAATGTTTTGAGAACCAATTTTCTTACCTTAAGCTGGATCTGGTTTCAATGTTAAAAGAGCACTGTGATACAGAAACAGGATTGATTATCTATCCTTCCCTTACATTTTATGATTGTGGGTTATGACAGATGTTAGTTATGCATAACTTTGTTAAATAAGTGGGGGTTTTAATTAATGGATAATCACACAAAGTATTTTGGATCTTCTTTTTTGCAAGGGTGAAATGTTATTTTTCATTTCTATGTGCACTCAATTTTTTTCTTTTTTTTCTGAAATGTTTATCTTGTAAACATTTTGTAAAATCTTGTAAAAACCCCACTGGCTAAATTAGCATTTTATTAACTTGTTTGTCCACACAGACTACATGAAATCAGTTCTTAATCTTACATTTTACCAATGCAGTAGTAATGCTGCTTCAATGTAAAATGTTAGAATAAGAAAAGTAACTGAGAAATCAAAACATTGCTGATTTGGGGTGTGTTCACATTGAGTTTTTCATAGATTCCGGATGTACCAAGTCATGCAAATTTTTCCTGAAACCTGATATGTCCACTACAATTTGATTGTACTGGATGGATGATTAAATCACCTCCATGCACATAGGTGGGTGTAAGCCATGGAGAACAAGTTTAAACCTGACTTTGTCGTGGTTGGTATTTAAGTGGAAAATTCAAGCTTCAGGATACTGTAAGGAAATGTGGTTTTCAAATATTAATTGCTAACAAATATTACAGATTCTAGACCAAAAAAAGGTTGTAGCTAAAAAGATTGGAGTCTACATGTCTTTTAGCAGTTTTCTTTTAGTCTGCTATTCTATAAACACGAATGCATTTAATTGCTTACTGCAGTTTTAATGTAAATATATTCTGTCTCCAGTCAGAATGTTTGAAGGATTCTCAATGACATACCTTGGTGTTTTGTATTCTTTCATTTCTGAATTGTATGCAGCTGTCACTGAATGAATCACAGAACATGATGACTGGTTGCTTTCTTCCTTCCTTATATTTTTGGTTTGCAGCATTTAAGGTTCAGTTCAATGGAAATGTATTAAGTGGATGAAAAATAACTTTTTACATTATTGTGTGGCCATGTGCATCTGAAACAGGATGGATGGAAATGGAAATATTTTGCATACTTTCTGTTTGTGGCTCTGTCAAAAATGTCAGCCTTTCATTCTGTGTCAAATCACGAGAGGGAGGATGCAGCTGCAGACAGGAGAAGGAGAGGCACAAAGCCACTGCAGTGAGCTCTGGGGAGAAGTCAGGGTGGGTTGGCTGAATTTGGGGGGTTGGACTTTAACCCCAGCTGAAGTCAGGCTTGTGCTTCCTAAACCTGGATCTCTACAATCTGGATTAAAAAACAAACAAACAAAGCCAACTAAATGCAAAACCTTGGTCTTAATATGTATATAATTTATGGAAATTAATGCATTCTCTGAATGCAGATAAACTTACTGCCCAAGTCGGAGATAATCACTTTTATTCAAGAAACTGTTTCCCTGAACTTTAGGAACTGTAGGAATTTTCATTTTTCTCTTCCTCTCTAACTCTCCCAGGAGGAAGAAGGCTGATGGCATTCTAAAGGACTCTAGGTAATAATTTCACCACTTACTTGATTTTCTTTCTTCCAGTTTCATAGTGACTCCAGAAATTTTGTTTTGTTCATTGTCTGAAGCTGTCAGGTTTACTCATGCTTTTGAATGCACAGAGAGCAGGCAAAAGAGAACAGGAGTAACAAAAAATTGAAGGGAGGGAATAAAACTGAAGCTGTAGCAAATCCCACAGGAGGAACCTGCCCTACAAAATATAGATATTTTTTCTCTACCTGTGGCCCGTGAGCAGAGGAGATGCAGCAACTGCATTTTTTAAGTATAAAGGAAGCAGAGGTTACATGGCCAAAAAATAATACAGTGATGAGCAGGTCAAGCAAACACATTTCACACAATTATCTAAGCAATTTAACAACATTTGCAAAAATGCAGCCTTTGTATGTAAAGCACAACTTCTGTGTTTTGCCAGGATGAATTAACACTGCTGTCTCTGAAACAAATGTTTCTTGGGAAACTTAGTTTCTTTTTCCTTCTGTCCTTCAAGTAACCTTCAAAATACCATCTGCTGACACTTTTCATATTTGAAGGAAAACAAATTTTGTTGTAGATCTTTGCTTGGCTCTGGATGAGCTCAGATCATGACGAAGTATTCAAGGACACAAAATGTAGTGTAATCCTCCTTAGCCTTGGTTTCATACATAATTTGGGAGCTCCAAATAGTGCTCTAGATCTTCTTTGGCTACAGAGACTTTGGCCTTTGTGAAACATTCAAGATTTTTTGGCAGCAGTTCATACTAACTTGCTTGAACCCAGTGATGGCTGAGGCAAAAAACATATATAAACTCTTATATTAATTATATGTGTACATAATCTATAGCTGTGTAATACATCTATCTCCTAGCTCAATATTTGGCAGCAATGTTATGAATTCTTGCTAATAGAGTGATGGTGAATGGTGTAAATCCAGCTGGCCTCTGGTCACTAGTGGGGTTCCCCAAGGCTCAGAATTGGGGTTGGTCCTGTTCAGTGTCTTTATCAGTGACCTGAATGAGGGGATTGGGGGCACCCTCAGTCAATTGCAGACAGCATCAAGCTGGGTGAGAGTGTCCATCTGCTGGAGGATAGGAAGGCTCTGTAAACTGGGGAGTCGATGGATGGATGGATGGATGGATGGATGGATGGATGGATGGATGGATGGATGGATGGATGGATGGATGGATGGATGGATGCTGAGGATTGTCCCAACTCATCACCAGTCCCAGGCGCAGGACCTTGGCCTTGCTGAAGCTCATGAGGTTCCCATGAACTCTCTTCTCGAGCCTCTGTCCCATCCCTTCCCCCAGCACCACGATCCCACCACACAGCTTGGTGTTGTTGGCAAACTTGCTGAGGATGCACCTGATCCCGTGGTCCATGGCACCAGCAAAGACTAAACAGTCCCAATGTGGACCCTTGAGGAACTGGCCTCCACTTGGATATTGAGTCAGTGACCTCAACTCTTTTAGTGTGGCCACCAGGTCTGTCTGTCAAATCCACATCTCTCCAGTTTACAGGCAAGGATGTGTAGGACAGTGTCAAATTCTTTGTCCAGATAGATGATGTCATTTCCTCTTCCTTCCTCCATCACCACTACAACCCTGCCAGAAGGCCACCAAATTTGTTGGCAGTGCCAGGTTAAAAGTCAGACTCAATGATCTTGAAGTTCTTGTCCAACCAAAAAAAGTCTATAAACTGGTTCTCATTATGATTTTCTCTGGGTTCCTGCCTATACTGAAGTAACTGAGGAGTTAAAATATATATTTATCACCCTGCAATTAAACCTCCAGAACTAGAAGTAATGACAGAGATCATGGTGGGTAAAAGATTTTCACTAGTCTTCTGCTCAGTAAATCTCACAGAATTTTATGATGCTGAACCTGAAGGAGATGAGAACAAGATTTACTTGGGATTTCACCAAGATTTCAGGAGCATCTAGTTAAAATTGTTGGCACACTGACAGTGGCTTGTGAAACCTCTCAGTCTCTTTGCACTGTATCTTCTAACTTTATTCAAAATCTTTTTTCTGTATCACCATAGTCAATACATCTTTATTTTAAATTCATAATCCTGTCTTTATTTTCCAAATCTTTATTTTACTTGAATGTGCTGTTACTAAAAATCCAATCTCTGGTATGTTCCAGTGTACAGTCTACCATTTGTCAAGTACCTCTTTTCCATTCTTGTGTAAGATTTGGAATTGAGAATTAAATTAACCTATGCATCCCATAAGGAATTACAATGGGCCTGAGAAGTTTTTCTTCTGTTCTTTAAGTTAAAACTTGTGAGTCAGCTCGAAGGCAGAAAATCTGTCACAATCTTAAAATGTCCACTTATAGAGATTCTGCATTGAATTGACTCTCAATGTTGGAATTTGTTTGATTGTAATAATTCTTATTTGAATTTTGCATATGCATATTTTTGCTCCTACATGAATTTCCTTCTATTGTAGAATTTTATGCATTTTTCAGACTATATTTTCTAAAGCACTTCACAGTTATATTTAAATGTGGGAGGGGTTTGCTTCTTTTGATTCATATGTTTATGCATTACATACAGAAAACAATATTTTCATTCTGTTATCAGGTGAGATTTTTTCCTTTTCAGCAGTTTTACACACTTTATAGTCAAAATAAAAGTTTGCTGGTGAAACTACAGGTTTTTTTACTAGTGTTTTATTTGTTCCACTACCTAAGGAGTACTTTTGAGGACTCTGCTCCAAGTCAGTAGAAACCGACCTAATTCAAAAACTTTTGAAAACCCCTTTATGTGTTCCCAAGCCGCTCACCTTGTGTGGCATCTTCTGGATTTGTTCACAAATGAAATTCTTTGCACTTGCCAATTTTGGTGACTTTGGTTTGAGGTAGGTTTAACTACTATTTTTTTCAAGAACTCCTTTTGAAGCAAACATTATACTTGTACTTTTCCCTTTAGTGTTATCTTACATGTTACGTGCAAAACGAAATTTTCCATGGATCTTGTTATTTCTCTCTGTGGTCACATGGCATCAAGTGTTTGAAGCATGAGCACACAGTTAAGGGCTAGGAGAAAAATCAGTGCTTAAAACAAATGTGCCAAAGCTTGTATAGGAAAATTTGGACAGCCAATAATGAGAAGAAAAGAAATATCATAGGGTGGTTTCATCATTGTCTTGAAGAGAGAATAAAGTTCAGAGAGGTAAAGTCAAACCAAAAATAATTTAATTTATAAAGAGAGGAACAGAATACCCACATTGCACATTTTCCTCTAAAAACTAAGTATCTTAAAAAAGACAACTTGGGCCACCTAATGGCTGCCTTCTGCTGTTCTGGCCATCAATACTGAATGCAACCATATATTTTAAAAAATTATTAATTTGGGGACTTGTAATCTTTTATAGGAAAACTACGTATTTATAGGACTTAAAATTCTGCTGACAGTGACTACTAGCCTTTTATTTTAATGTGACATATAACAAGGCAAGCTGCAATGGGCTTCATAGGGAATTACAAATGCAACACAAATTTAAGTCAAAAAATGAAGTGGTTATTCCACATGAGTTATTCATGGTGAGCCTGTGATTTTACCTTTAGAGATACTGGCAGCTTAAACAGTGCCAGGGATGGCAGGTTTTCATAGGAACCTCCCACCTGGGTTTCTGTGATTGAATTGAAGAGCTGAAGGAGGTTTAGCATATTTCATGCAAGACACGTGTGAAGTGACTGTGCATGAAGAGTATGTACTAGAATTTAGAAGTATGAAAGAATAGATACAGCTGCAGTAAATAAAACTATCCTTTTTTTATTTGATGACTGAAGACATTATTTCACTGTACATCATACAGGGACATAGGGATTAAGTAGGGGAGGAGGAAAAATCACAGAAAATCTTTCTTAAACAAAATCAAAAATAAAAATAGACAAGTACCTTTTATTTCCCCCCAAAAGGAGAAGGCAGAAGGCAGCACCTGTGTATTTCTGAAAGCACCATTGTTCCAGCTTGTATTGCTAAGCACTCCTTTTGGAAGAATGTACAACCACTGTGTTAAAAACACCTTACTGAAACCTTGGTTGAAGGGTTTGTACACGTCTGCATTTCTCCTTGGTTCGTGATTCCGTCCTCAGCTGTCCGTGCGGGATGTGCAGCGATGGCGACGCACGGTGGCACTCTCAGGGCCCCTTCACGTTCTTCCCTGCTCTCTGTCCCGCCTGCATCCTGCAGGAGGCCGGCTCGCAGTACCCAGGAGGGCCAGGAGGGCCCGGGGGCCCGGGCACCCCCGGCTGCCCGGCCACCCCCGGGGGCCCTCGGTCACCGTCACGGCCCTCCTGCCCGTAGCTGGCTTTGCCTGGCTCACCTGCAAAAGAGGATGCAGGGCTAAACTTTGGCAGCGTAGGACTCGCATAGCACAATTAGCACCCTGTCCTTAAAAGCTGGATGAAGATGGCTTTTCACTGCTCTCAGGGGATTCCCAAGAGGGGTGCCAGCTTACAGGGACAATTTTCCTCTGCCTGACGCCCAATCTGTGATTACACAGCTACAGCAATGACATTTCAGTCCCAGTGCTCTCCAGGGGTACTAGTGCAGGTCTGCTGCTGTACAAAGCTCTGCAGGGTGCTCTACTCAGCCAACCCTGCTGCCAAGACCTAGGGCAGGGTAGATGCTACTTGCTAACACAGAATTTCATTAGCTCTCTGGAAAAAGAAATACCAATTTTTTTTTTTTTCCACTCAGATGGTTGGGGAAATATATGTAAAGATTTGAACTGCTGAGCACTGAAGTAGTTTTTCCTTCTAAATCTTCAAAGAAGAAAGGAAAAACAGTGATTTCAAGAAGCCTCTTCCAATGATAAATTTCTACAGAAAACACCTCTGAGTTACACAGACATCCGTGGGATCAGTAGATACTCAACTATTTTTTTTTCCTTTTTCACAAGAGAACAAATATGACTAGTTTGTCTTGCTAGATAAACACAGAAATTTACTGTAGAAATACTGGTGCAAATAACATATTTATGTTCGTTCGCTGGCCACTAGAGGCCAGCTGTGCTTCAGCCATCAGCAGGAATCTCTCCTGGAGCCATGTTATATAACACTGCAATTAATTACCTCAGAAATAAAATAATCTCCTAAATTATGACTGAAATTTTTAAAGACTGCTGTGCCTGCCAGTGAGATAATCTGGTGGTTATGGCCTTTTTTGTTTATTTCATATATAATTATATGTGTACATAATATATAAAAGATACATTAAAAGAGGCAATTTTTTCATGTGTAGGTTTTTTAAATGCTTTCTTTACAATTTTTCTAATCTTTCATTACATTTTTTCTAATCTTTCTTTACATTTTTCAGTGATTATTCTAATCACTGAAATAAATGAGGAGGTGGCTTTTTGTTTTTTAATTTTTAAGCCTGATCTCTGACTGAATCACCACCTATGAAGTAAAAATTACAAAGAACTGTAATTTCAGAGTTTATTGCTTAATGGACTCATTTTATCTTTTCAAGGCAGCTTGAAGTATCAGTTCTGAGCAAATTTTTACTATTTATCTTCTCTATCTTCACCCTCTTATATTTACCTGGAAGACCTCTTGGTCCAGGATAACCTTTCAGTCCTCTGCCTGGAAATCCTCTTTCTCCTCTTTCTCCTGGTTCACCTAAAGCAAATTCATGACACATTAGTTACAGTCTGCCTGGAGTATCATTTTTGTAAATCCCCTTTCAGAAGTGAACAGTTAATAAGCAGAGAATTCAGCCCCCTGTATGTTTTCTGAGCATCTTTCAATGATGTCCTGGCACGTATCTGTGTAAAATGTTTAGGATTTGATTAGGTTTTTTCACCCATTTGAGTCACACTAGGAAGGAGACAGGTTGGGCGCGAAAGAAACCACCTAGAGCTGGGACAGTAAGTACCACATGAAATATGTCACAGCCCATATGACAGAAATAAACCAAAGTCCCAGGATTTCAGGATATTTGGGATACAGACTGACACTACTGGCTTCTGCAAAACTGTACAAGCTCAGTTAAGAAGTAAAAATTCTCAAGTGTTGATCCTTGAGACAGCCAGTGCAGAGGAGACAAAAGGTGGCTACAGAGACGACAGTATTCTGTTGATATTTACATAAGGCATAGCTTTACCTTCACAAAATAATTTCTTTTCTCATATAATAATGTCATGGAGACTTTCCTTCAGTAGACAACCAGAGTTTCTTCAAGCCCATATCTTGCTCCAAACCTGAATCATCTTAGTAAGAGGAAGCGTTTTTTTGTTGCTTAGGTTGTAAAGTTCAAATTCTGTTCACTGTTATCTATGAATCTATCAGAACCAGGAACTCAAAGTGAGGCACAGAGAGTTTTCAGGTTGGCTGCCATGTACCATCATTATAGCTCTTGCACATGACAGCATTCGCCACTTCCCTTGTATCTGTAATGGTATTCCAAGGTTTACTCTAAGGTAACTCAGAATTTGATGACAGCTATGAGAGCTTTTTGTTAGTTATGATAAGTATTTTGCTTGTTTTGGGGAGAGTTTAATGCTCTGTTTATTTATTTTTCTTTTAATATTATTACAGTGTAGCCTGCTGTGTGTTGAATCAAATTTTGCATATCCCATACATCACCTTTGTATTTCTTATTTTTGTTTCTTCTGCAGATGACATTACATTGAATTAAGACAGCAACAAAGCTCCAGAAATGATGCTGTTAAGTTTTGCTTTGTTTGTATTCTGTTCCTTCTCTCAAAGGTTTTACAAATTTCACTTTCAAATAAACCTTGAATCAAAAGTAAACACCCTACTCCAGCAACAGCCCAGCTTTTTGCAGAAAGACAATTTTAAATAAGTCCTTTTTGGAAAACAAATCAAAACCACTGCTGAATAGAAACTAATACATACATGGTCACCATAAGACTTTGCAGAAAATTCTACCCTGTAATTCTCTGGAGGAGAATAGAACCTATCAGTCATGAACAAAAGAGATTTACCTAGATCAAAGATTTTGTATAAAATGTAAGTCAATTTTATTATGGATTTGTCCTTTCCAAAGAGTCAATACACTCTGGCACCTGGTGAAATGATGTTAAATGGCTCAAGTATTATATGCAAATAAAAAGTAGATTAGTATCAGTCCTTTGCAATGTGATAAACTGGGTGTGCTTAGAAAAGTAGACTGGATTTTAGTGAAGTAATCTGACTGCTTACATCAGCTCTTGGGACCATGAATCTTGGAGAAGTTAGGTCAACAGCCAGGCTGAATGGGGCAAAGAGAACCAGTGCTGGAATCACAGGTGGTGTTTGTCATCAATGACTTGTGCAATGTGGGAAGGGACAGGCGTCTGCCCTGAACTAGAAGGAAGCAGCTGAGTCCTAATATTGATTCTCACTCTCATGGACTTCTGAGGTTTTGTGGGTTTTTAGGTGCTGAAAAGCAGATTTCTAAACAAGTCTTGCTGAAGGCAATGAGCCCTTTAATCACTGTGGTAACTGACACACCAATAACCAATAGCTTACATTCCTAACTCAGGATCCTGTTTGGAGCTCCAATGTGTACAGCATACGTCCACAACCTGTAAACCAAGGAAGGGGGCAACAACAGCAGCAAGACCAAAACAAACAAAAAAAAAAACCCCAAATAACCACCAAAAACCAAAACTAATGCAGTTGCCAAGTGAAAGCCAGCTGGAGAATTTCTTACCTTTAGGACCTTTACGACCAATGTCACCAGGGGGACCTTTCAGGCCAGGCAGGCCACGGGGGCCAAGCTGGCCTGGGAAACCATTTTCACCAGCAGGGCCTGGAGCACCTGGAGGCCCTGGTCGGCCAGGAAGACCTGGAGCACCAAATTCTGGCCTCCTAAGGCTGGCTGCCAGCTGAGCCAATTGTTCTGCAATGAGCAGGAGGACAGAGTTATGGAGGAAGTGAACAAGAATGAAGAGATTCCCATGATCACTGAAGAAAATGTATGTTCACTGCTACAGGAATTGACAGATTACACTATAGCACCTTCCTTTTTTTACTTTGCTATTTACAAAGTTCATTACATATAAGGTATTCTCTTATTATAGAATAAGATATTCATCCTATTTATAGAGGGTCTTTTTTAAATACCCTGCTGAGCATTATCAAGAACAGTGACTACTGAAAATTTTTAAAACATGAGCAGCAATTTCATTCAGTAAACTCTTAACATTACAGAGGCATAATAACCCAAAAGACATCTTCAATAGCAAGTAGTGAAAAATTTCTTCTGTGTTTATAGTGCAGCATAAATTTCTCATCTCAGTAATATCCACGCACCCAAACATATTAGAAAAGCTTTAAACTTCTGTGTGTGTCAAGAACTCAGCAAATTAGGATTAATTTAGAGTATCTCTGCATTGCTTTAATTTTAAAGTATGTTATCTCCAGAAACCTCTCTTTGCACTCCTCTTCACCCATTTTGCACAGTTTGTTTGCTGAAATCTAATAGCAAATACAAAAGGCTAAAGATCTTTCAGTGAAGCTTGTACTTTTATGTATGTAAGCACAGCAAGTGATTTGAATACAAAATGTATTTATTTCACACAGCTACACTGGACTATGGCCTGCTTAAAACAGCAGTAGTGTGCAATCAACAGGCATTTTAATGAGGCTACAAAATATATATAAAGAAGGAACTTCCTCCTACTGCATCCACATTCACATGTGGAAAAGTTTTCCACCATGTCCCCTGCTGAGGCCATGCAATTTGCTCTGGGTAAGCATGGAGAAAATCTTGGTTGCCTCCACAGAAACAGGTGATCCCAATTTAAATGCACAAGAAACATCAAATAGTTTTTAGCCTATTTACCTTGCATGACTCTCATGCAAACCTGCTTTATGTGCTGATCACTTGGTTCTTTTCCCTAGGATTAAAAAAAAAGAGGATTTTAATAAAACAGTTGTTTTCAAACTTACATTTTATGAGTGTGCCTGATTCAAAAAAATGCTGTCAATAAACAGTTGTCACACTTTAACCCCAGCTGCCAAACACCACACAGCTGCTCACACCCACAGTCAACACCCGTGGAACAGGGGAAGAAAAAGAAGGTTAATAAAAGGAAAGAAAGAAGAGGAAAGGGTAGGAAAAAGGGGAAGATGAAAAAGAATAAGAAAATAAAATACAAAAGAGACAATGACAGTGCAAGTGGTACAAATGAAAGCAGTTGCTCACCACTCCCACAAGTTTTCCCTGGTTATGTGGCCAAGTGTGATGCTACATGGTATGGGATATCCCTTTGGCCAATTATAGTCAGCTCTCCCAGCTGTGCCCCCTCACAGTTTTTTGTGCACCTTCAACCCACTCACTGATGGTGCAGTGTAAGGAGCAGGAGAGGCTTTGATTCTATGCAGTGTTCATGAGTAACTGAAACATCACAGAATGGCTTGGGTTGAAAGGGACCTTTGAAACCATCTAGTTCCAACCCTCCTTCTCAGGTCCCCCTTTTAACCTGGCCTTGAACTCTTCAGGGACAGAGCATCCACAACTTCTCTGGGTGACCTATAAGTACCTCTCCATTCTTGCAGTGAAGAATTTCTTCCTAGTATCTAATCTAAAACCATGCTCTTTCACTTTGAAACCAGTACCCTTTTTCTTGCTCCCATCAGCATGCTACAAAAATTATTTTCAGCACAAATCCAAAATATAACTCCATGCAAGCCACTATGAAGAAATTTAACTGTATTCCAACTAAAAACAATCCATGAGTCACTAAAAGGTGTTGCAGTTCCTGCAAGTGCAACTATTCCAGCTGATGTCAACTTAACTAGCAAGGTAAAGTCTGATGCTTTAGTAAGGTAAAGAGTGATGCTCCTTTGAATCAAACACAGTTTGCTTTCATGCACACTACAGGGGTGAGGTGGGCATAAAAAACAGAGCTGAACTGAAAGCTGGGGCCCCGAGGATGTAGCTGTTCAACCCAGGACTGCTCTGGTGTACACCTGTGTCTGATGAGGGGCACGCTGGCACTTCAGTTTGGCACATGCACATGCGAAACAAGGAGCAGTGTGAGGGAGAGATAAAGGTTCAGAAGATACCAATTTCATGAAAACAGTACTTACAGCTGGACCTTCACTGCCAGGCAGGCCTGGGGCACCCTGCTCACCCTGCAAGCCTCGTGGTCCAGGTGAGCCACGTGGCCCTTCCATGCCAGGCAGCCCCCGACTCCCCTCAGGCCCGCGGGAACCGGGGTCTCCAGGATTACCAACCTGACAAGGAAAGAGAGGAATTTCAATAGAATGCTGTACTAGTGATAGACTCATTCTCACATATCAAAATGGTGACAGGAGCTATTCACAAATGCAAAGAAATGACTGCTGAAATGCAGCTGTTCAACAGAACTTCTTTTTAAAGTAAGCAACTAGTGTCAGTAGTTGCATGATTTTTAAGATATCTGTACTCTTACAGGGAAGAAGTGGGAAAATAATCTATTCTGTCAAAACAGGTAAATCAGATAGTAACATAGGTAAATCAAATAGTGACATGCTCAAGATGGCTCTCTGCCCTTGTATATGTCAACATGGAACATTTCTAGACATTAAGTGCTGCTTAAGATATGAAAATTCCAGGTCCCTTCTTGCTCCAAATGCCTTTCACATCCTTCTCTAGAGAGTAGCACGGTGTGAGCCTCTACTGTGTAGCCCAAGGCTGTTTGGGAACACACATTTTTGCTTTGTTTACTCTGCCAGAGCTAGTTCTAGTGCCTGCACTGCAGTTTGCTGGCAGAGGGGAAGGAACATCCTCCCACCAACTGACATTGACAAACTGCCTGAACAGATGCAGTGCTGCCTTATTTCACTCAGGGAAGGGGTAGAAAGCTATTCCTGACCCTGGGGAATGAAAGGATTGATGTGACTATGTCAACATATCCACTTCAGTACACTGAGAAAACAAAGCTATTGCTTCTGCTCCAGTAATTTTACTAAGAGTTATTAAATACCATGCAGAGGGTGACCTATTCCAGCAGGCACCTCTGAATTACTGTATTGGGTTTGAGCAGCAATGTTCTTATAGCAGGAGGCCTACAGGTGTGGCTTCTCTAAGAAGCTGCCAAAAGCTTCCCCCGTGTTCAGCAGAGCCAACATGAGCCAGCTCTGAAACAGACCTACTGGCCAATGCCAAGCCAAGCAGTGATGTTAATAAAGCCTCTGGGACAACATATTTAAGGAAGAAAAAATTATTGCCCAGAAATAATTACAGCTAGGGCAGAGCGGGGTGAGAATATGTGAAATTAACAGCTCTGAAGACACCAAGGTCAGTGCAGAAGGAGGGGACAGAGGTGCTCCCCTTTTGTTTTACTTCCCATTTCCTGCTCTGACTCTGATTGGTAATAAATCAGTTAATTTCCCCAGGTCTGTTTTGGCCATGACTGTAACAGGTCAGGGATCTCTCCCTGGCCCCTTATCTGGGCCCATGAGCTCTTTTTGTATTTTCTCTTCCTTGGCCAGTTTTAAGGAAGGGAGTGGCAGTATGGTTTTGTTGCACACCTGATGTCCAGTCAAGGTCAAACCACCACAGTTGCTTTCAGTACAAGTTAATTTATTCCTAATAACCAATAGTAATAATAACAACGAAAAATATGGCAGAAAAGAAGAAAAAAAATTCTACCTAAAAAGCCCAAAACGAGCAGGAAAAAAAAAAAAAACCTACATACTCACAACTTCCCAAATCTACTGGGGGAAAAAAAGAGAGAGTAACATCCTCTGAAAGAGTTGCTAAACAACAAATTACTCAGCTGTGGTATATCAGTTAAATCCACAAGGCGGGACCAATTTGGTTCCAGCTGTGCTGCATCCCAGACAGCCGATGGCTGCCCCTATCAGAAAAAAACCCAAAGAGCATGCTTTGATGGCTACATTAAGGAGACAGAATAATTGCTTTTATGGACTACACAACTGGGAAGCCATCATTCCTTTCTTCCCAGCCTGGTGAGTTATCAGGTTCCCAGACAGATTACTCATTCTTGTGAGGGTGCTCACTGAGATACAAGCACTCTAGGCTCTCATCAAGACAAGAGGATTTGAAAAATATAAGTGGATAAAATTGTGGATTTCTCTTCTAATCTATCTCTTCCTCATGTCCTTCTTGTAGGATCTTCATCAGCAGTAAATACTCTTTAGCTTGCATTTGCTTAGCCCAAAAGTTACCCAGAACACTAATAACACAAGCACAGGATTTTTTGTTATGCTCAGACTCAGTTCCCCATAGGGAGAACTGTTGGTATTTTAAAATCACAGCTCATACTGTCAGATGCTGTAACAATCCAACTCTTCAGTGATCCTGAAATAAAAGAATTAATTCAGCTCTCTGGTTATTTTTTATGTGACATACAAATCCCACTCACCTTCCACATCAAAGTCATCATTTTGCAGTAAAATAAAACAAAACAAATAAAAATAAGATAAAAACACAATAAAAATAAAATAAAGGAAGCTGGGCCATAAATACTTCTAGGGTCACAGACATCACAATCCTGCTGCCAGCTTTTTAACAGTGGCACACAGCCACTGCACTGAGCCTCCTTTCTATCCAACACCTACTGTACAAAGGGTGCCTTCATCTTCTTGAAAAAAGGATTTGTTGGCCAGAAAACTGCTGCTGAATGATGCTTCTCTTTTATGGAGTTAGAATCCATGAAACGAATTCCTTTCCAAAGCCAATTCATTTTAATATTAACTGTATTCAAAATTTAAACAGAAGAAAATCTGCTAAAACACATTCCATTTAACTGGAATAATAATAAAATAAAGAGGTCAGCTTGTTACTTGCATTTTTCTTTCCTTAAATGAGAAAACCATCTATATGATCTACTAGATCTCTACATTTCTGTAGCAATGCTATTCATTGTACTTACAGCTCCCTTTGCTCCTGGTAATCCCATGTCACCCTAAAAAGAAGACAAACTATATTAGAAGAGAGTCTCCTTACCACAGACATTACAAAAGCAGTAAATGTGACACAATGTTTTTTCAATAAAAAAGAAGTTTCATATATTGAATTGATTTATGCAAAATTGCCCCACAAATAATTACAATTCCTTTGAGAATAAAACCTTTATTTTGAGTGGGTTTCATACAATTCCTTTCTCAAAAACTTTTCTGTAAGGTTCAAATGAGAAAGCATGTTTGTTATAATTGGTTTTGTATTGCTTCTCTTGGAATTAGACATGTGGCTCTAACCTCTCAAACACAGAAGACAATCTTAGATAGATTTATTGGAAACCATTAGAAGTAACATTTTTTTAACCAGGATTTTCTAGTTTCTACAAAGCGACAGAACTATGGATATTGGGACTGTGTAGTGCTGAAAAAATTGCAACAGAAACTACCTAAAGTTCTGTGAAGAAGCCAAACCCCTACAAGTTCCTATTTCCAGCAATCTTTCTCCTGGCCTCAATGATACAAAAATCCCTTGATCATCTGACTGAGAATAGCGATCTCACTATTCAGTAATTTTTAGGTTTTCCTCTCAACTTGAAAAAAAAAAATTTTTTTCAAAATATTTTAATTACCTGGGAAATAGATTAGCGTAACACTGCAGAAACTTTGAGTAATTTCTGTACACTGTACTTTCCCAGTTCCTAAATGCCACTGGTGAAATAACTGGTTTCCAGTCAAGGGCCTGTTTTTTAATAAATGTGAAATAATTTAAATAGAAATAATTTTTATCAATTTAGAACCAGACTAGCTGGCAGCACACTTAAACAATCTACACTATTTCTTCCAGGGAATCTGTACAGTGATTGTAATGCTGACTAAGGCTTTCAAAATTGCAGCCTGTGGGGAAAATACACTCATTTCCAGCATACAACCTGGCTGCCATTCTTTGAATAGGGAGCAGTTTATGTCCCTTGGAAAGATTAGGTCTGGCTTTGCTGGTTGAGGCCCCATGGGAGCCACTGGACCAGAAGGTTTCTCTTTTGGCAGAGAAACAAACCCACTTTACCCAAGAGGACTTGACCCAGACATTACTCATGTCAATTCACAACATGCCATACTCCTGCAGCAGATTAGATAGATAGATAGATAGATAGATAGATAGATAGATAGATAGATAGATAGATAGATGCAATATCACAGTGCCACAGCCTCTTCCCAGTCCATTTTTCCTCTAACAGCTTGTTGCAAATCATATTTCCAATGATAAAGACAATACAAAATACTACCTTTAAGTGTGATTAATTAAGGATATTCATTAACTCTCCTCCTGTTTCATCTGAATTAAACTACTTGCTCATCCTCACTGCCTCAAACATCAACAATTTATGTGCCTGTGTATGCATGTATATATATATTTTTATATATAAACACTCTTATACATATATATCTCATATATATATGTATAAGTATATGTATATGTATATGTATATGTATATGTATATGTATATGTATATGTATATGTATATACAAACAAACACAGACACATCCTTTTTTCTTCAAGGCAGTCTGTACTACACTGTACACCTAACAGAACCTGTATATTTCAGTGTTTTCCAAATAACAGGAAAAGAGTAATTAGGCAAATAGAACTGCTGTGCTCTGCAAGGGCCAGTTGGTATAAAACTGAAATGTGCCTTTCAGTGATGCAAACATAATGCTTGAAGCACTCCAACAATACTTTGTATTTTTAATTTGAAATAAAAACATAGTATTATATCAAGTAAAGGAAAAAAAGTGCCTTACTAAGTCACCCTTTTCTCCTCCATCTCCTTCTGCTCCAGGTACACCCTATATCAAAGAAAGACAGACTGTCAAGACTTCAGATTAAGTTAACATTATGTAACATTTGGTACTGTGATTTTGAAGTCCCATGATCTTTAACATGACTTACCTGTTCACCCTTAGGTCCTGGTTCACCCACCGAACCCTAAAACATTAAAGATTAAAAATAAAAAGAGAAGAAGTCTTCAGAATTTTAAAGTTCAGATTCTAAAAGCACACTAAATGTTATTTGAGCCTAAATTTCATATTCATGCAAGAGACTTTTGAAGTTGCAAAATTTTAAGAATTACAATGAAAGCACTTAAATCTTACAATGTAATTTATGTGACAGAGTGAAGGCAAGTACTAGTATGGAACATATAATCCACTACCACACTGTACAGTACAGATTCTGACTGTCCAATGGTACATCTCCCCTTTACAGGACAAATGCTCTTGCAGCTGCTACAGATCTGCTCTGAGAATTGCTTAGAAGCTACAAGTAAATAAATCCAGTAAGTGCATCACTTTTGCTAGCACCATTATATATTCCATATTGCTGTAGGCTATACTAGCCCTGCTAATGTGAGAAAAGCAGAGAGACATCCACAAGTACAGCCACAATCTCATCCTGCATGCTGTTTAATTCTCAATGTCTTTTAGCAAACCTGTGTCTAAAATTTTGATCATTGTAGTCAAAGCCTGAAGGGTTTGTATCTTAAAGGTAATATTCCTTTTTAAAAAGAAATTTGATTATATTTCATCTTAGAATCCTCTAACAAAACATACCCATGTGGACAGGCAGGAAACAAAGAGAAATAAATTAATGACCCAATTAATTTCAAACATATGCAATTTTTATCTAGAGCAAAACTACTACGTTTTTTGAACAGTATATCATTTAGGAAAATCTTTTTCTATTTGTATTCTGTTAGAAAACCAGTCACACCATCCTTTTAATATTCTTTCCAGTCTGTGCATGTTTAAGGATATGCATTACAAATGAACTATAACTGTGTCCGATAATCCTGTTTTTTGTAAAACAGACAGAGATGCAGCAGTTTCTCTCCCATTTTAGAGATCCATTTAATTCACATAAGACATAGGCATACAGACTGGTATAGCTTTCACAGCTTTTACAGAATTTAATGAATTCTGACACATTCTCATGTTCTTGAGGATGAAGAGCTAATACTAAATTATCCACAAAGCTAAGCAGTATAAATGACAGAACTATTTAACATTCCAACTTTGTCAAACAACACTGAAACTATTTTGTCTGAAGTGTTCTCAACATTGTGCCTTGTTAAGGTTTCCCAATTACATAAAAAAGACATTGGTTTCCAACCTAATATTATCTTGAGGGTTCTTTTTCTCCCCTTACTCTTCCTTATAGCAATAAAACTGCCAATAGATAAAGCTGACATAGAAGAATCTATTGCTTTTGTGAGCCTGTCCTGCACTGTTTGTATATGCAAATATAAAAATCACAACTGAAACTACTGGAATCAATTCTACACTGACTCCAAAAACTGCAATGGAGGAAATAAGGCAAGATGTTAAACTATGAAAATACTCACTTTTATTGACATAATGCCTATCTATTTTGCAAAAATCCCTCTCAAATAATACACAAAAACTCTTTGGAAAACTGCCGTACAGCATGATCCAAAACTGTACCAGGGGCTGCTTTAACTACTTAGCAGCACAAAGGATCATATTGCAGTGCCAAGGTCTGGCACTTAGCTCGGTGCTGTTTAACTGACTAAAAGAGACAGAACCCAAGTGCATGAAACCAATCCAAAATACATGAATCAGAAGCAGCCTAAGTGGTGAATGCTGGGTCTGGTTCAGGCTCCAAAAGAGGCAAAGGCCTAGGCCGTGACCTCATTTTCCAACCTGATAACCCACCCAGACACGTGGTGAAGATTGGTCCATGTGGGCTTGGAACACCAACCCTGCTGTTAGCATGTGATATTACCCTTGTAATATTCAATCATTATTATATCCATTGAATTTTGTCAGCTCTCACTTTTACATATTACTTCAGTAAAAAAAAATTCTGGTGCTATCTTTGGTGGTGATTTATTCCTCAAGTGGAATAAATCCTGCATGTAGACAAGATGTCAACAGATAGCACACAATAGTTTACAGCTTTGGGATCAAGAATGACTACTGATACATTAAATTCATGAATTCTACAGGCTTCTGGCTGCTATTTACATCAACTCTTACCATGCATATATAGCTATGTAACAGAACTTTATAGGATTCCTGTGTACAAAACCATGAAGTTTTGAAATCAGAAAGTGAAAAAAGGTTACTTCAGCCTAGAACTTACTCCTAGAAGGGGCTGACCCAAAGGCTGGGGTTAACAGGCTACAGAGATGCCTATTTCCAACCTGACAAGGTTGTTCGTGTAAGACTGATGCAGTTGCAAAAGCTGAAGGGAAGAGGAAGGATAGAGTGGCACAATGCTCTCCAGGCTTGTGACAGAAGAGATACTGCAAGTCAGTGCTGCTGGCAAGGCTGCAGCCATGCTAAATATGTTCCAGAAAATTCACTACAACCTCCATGCAACTGGAAAATAGAATATGAATCAAGGATACAAGCAGAGAGCTAAAAAGCAATTATGGGATGAAATAATTCCTAGTACTTTGGACTTTAAGGTATTTGCACAGAGCATTAAATTGACCTCAGGTTTTTTAAAAAGTTCCAGGCATAAGTTACTGTCATCTGCCAGTTAGATACTCAGAAACCTCCTGGCTGTAGCCTGGATCTCTCTAGGTCTGTTTACAGTATCAACATTCTAATTTTTATCCTAGAGATCCAGATGTTTTATATGGCAAATGAGGAAAATCAAACACCTTTGGAGGGAGGTTGTCAGCACTGCAACAAATGTTAGGGATTTTCCTTCTGCCTTTGCCTCCTCAGTACCTTCAATCTCCCTCTGGAGAAGTCTCAAACATGAATCATTACCAATCTAATAAAAAGAGACTGCTTTATGTCAATACTTACATTTGACTAGAAACATCTTCTCATCTCAGCATTAAAAGAAAACCAAACCAACATGAAAAAAATACCTCACCAACATCAAAGACTTAGAAGATTACTTTTAAGTACCTGAATAGCTTTTTTTTAAAAAGCTGCCAAAAACAACAGCAAACCCTATCCAGAAACCCTATGATATACACTGGGAGCATACCAAGGGCAGGATTCCTCTGTTCAGACATTTTACAGCAGTTATACCCACATCTGACTAGCAGTCCAATAGTGCCCTGGTTGTCAGGAGGATGTAAGAGGCACTGCACAAGTGTAATTCATTTGGTACTCATGTAGACATGCCTCGAGTAAGGCACAGTAGAGAATATTTTTATATCAAAGATGTCAGAAGATAGGCAAGTGAATTCCACCCTTTGCAGTCTCCTATAGCCAAGAGAAGATAAGAAGCATCTCTGGCTTTACGCACTGTCTTCACTAACATATATTGAGCAAAGCAAGATATATTCTGCAGTTATTGGGACCTGGGGCTCAATCCTTCCTTCTCAACAAAATATTTGAAGAAATATTTATATTGTGTAATTCTGCATGTAGGCATAGGTGTCTCAATAGTTGCATTAGCATGTGCATTTCCATAGGAGGCCCCAAGACATGTAACAGGCATCACTACTACTGTAGGTGAGAGCTGAAGCTGCAAAGCTCTATAGTGACCACAGATCCTGACTGACCACTTCATATCTGGCTGTGTCAATGATTTGCAGTACAATTTAAGTCTTTAAATTATTCAAATTTAAAAAACCAAAATAATTTATATATCACTAATCTTATTTCAGTCCCCTAAGTGGCACTGTCAAGACTTTTCCTTCACACATTTATGAGCTACAAGCAGTTAATGGGCACAGAGAGCACCACTTTCAAGCAGTTAAATATCTACATACAAAACAAGAAAACAGATATTAATTCATGGAAAAACTGAAAACAGTGCTCAACTTGTTGTGTTTACTCCTGACACCAAGCTGCATGTACAAGTGCATTTCTTACCCGGTCACCTTTACCGCCAGGAAGGCCTGGAGGACCAGGCAGTCCAGGAAGTCCAATACTACCCTGGGGACCCTGTGAAAATAAGTCAAGGATGTAAACTTAGCCAATCTTGTTTAGAATTAACAACTAAGGGTCATACCCTGAAGCAGATAGGGCAGAACCTTATTCCCAGAACAGACTTAGCTTGATGAAAGAGGATTATCTGATGCAAATTGGGCTGATCCAAAGTACGGCACTTTAAACAGAATCTTGCTATGAATTTATTGCTGACAATCCCAACAGAAATGACTTACAGAGTTTTCTACCCTCCAGTCCCTCAAAGACAGACTGGTTCTCTTAAAAATCCTTCCCAAGATCTTGCACTCTGCGATTTGCACATTCCTCTGTAACAGTAGGCTCTTTCAGCCAAGACCTCCCCAGCTATGCTTCTGACTGATTCTGTGTAAACACTGCTGGAGCTCTGGTAAAAGGTGGCATTCATAATGTGCTCCATTCATTAGTTTCACGTAGCTGTAGCAGAAAGGCAGTCTCTCACTGCTCCTGCTCCCAGGAGCCCACACAGCAGTGTGCCGCTCAGCTTTGCATGTCATAGGATTTATGGGCTTATCAAGTAGAAGAAAAAAGTCACACACATCTCCATGCAATTTAAAACAGCATTTTCTAATATTAGCACAGTCACAGAGGGCTGAAAAAGAAACTGAGCCACCACTCATTTCAATGTTATTTTCGGTTCCCTGCATGGATAAATGGGTAAGTGTAGTTCAGATGATACTATAGCTCCTTAAAAGTAAACATGAATACTGAATATAGAAATAAACTGCTTACCAACTTCCCTGGTAAACCTGGAGGACCTGCAGGACCTGTCTCCCCTCTGCTACCCTGGAAGCAAAAACAGAGGGACAATATTATTTCCTGGAATTCTTCTTGTGATCTGGGAATAAATTATAATTTTTTTTTTCCTTAATATTAAGTGATTTACACTACTTAGCTGTTGGGTTTAATTGAGATTTCTTTTTCATAGTGCAAAAATACCATAGGCATTAAAACCAGTGAAACTTTCTGAGTAAACATTTTTATTTAACCATGGCATATAACCTTTATTTGGCATTAAATGATTCAAGTAAATAATTTTGCTGAGTGATTAAGCAAAATGAAGTTCACTTCATGGAATCACACCTGAGAGTTACCTGTCACAAACACAATCACTTCACTATGACAACTCTGGCAGGCATGTATAACTTTAGGTTTTTGCTTAGTTTCATCACCTGAGCTCCTACATGACTACATATTTAAAGCACCTGATTCCTAATACACAAATGTGAAAAGTGAATACAGAAGTAATGCTTAACAAATTCAGGTTTAAATGCTTAACTCATTCAGGTTTAAAAATGCTTAAATGCTTAACTCATTCAGGTTTAAAAAAAGTCTAGAGTGTTACAGGGAGAGGTAATTTTTTAAATTCACTATTTATAATAGTGATAAGCATAAATATGTGCTTTACTGCATCTTTATATCTTCACTTCAGACATGTTTATCCATTCAGATCATCATATTCACATTAGTGCTACAACTCTATTTCTTAAGGCAGCCACTGGAATACACAGTCTGGGTAAATCTGACATTGAGCCAAACTTGCAAAGATTTTAAATAATTTTCAAACTAAAGTACCTTTCTCAAAAGATTTTGTCTCTTATGATTAAACTTTCCAGAACAACTCAATAAGTTTTATAGCTTTACTCTGACATGTACAGACATATCCCTGGACAGATAAATTCAAACAATCTCCCAACACAGGCTTAAGTCTCACTTATGAAACTCTTCTTAAATTCACAGTGTGACTATGTAAGTGCTATTTGCAATAAAAGAAAGATACATTTAAGATCACAAAATGTCAAGAATTTATGTTATTAGTTATTCAACTTAATAAAATATTATACAATGACATAGACAATTTTAGATTAAATCAAAACTTAGCATTCTAGGGCTGCATGCAATGGATAGTTTTAAATACAGGGGATTTTTTCCTAACAAGGACAATACTGTGAAATGTTGTGGCATACTAAATAAAACGAGATGGCAGACATGGCCTTTTACATTAGGTCATAAATGCAATGACAACTTCTCACACAAGCTTAGGAAAGCTAATTCTACAATTCAAGAAATAATTAGGTACCCTGGAGAGATCACAGAACCAAACATAAACAGACTTTTCAATTCATTTCCTTCAAAATATCCTATGGTGTTAAAATACCTATTACTTTAAAGCACTTTGCATAATTGCTAGAAGCTTTTTTATGTTAAAAAAAAAGAAAGAAAGGAAAAATATCTCCTAACTCACCTTCATCTTACAACCCAGAAAATGCATTACAATTTTATTTAATCACAAAATTCTCTACATCTCTGAACTACATCTCTGACCTGAAATGCTGCTATATTTCTGATGCAGAAAGGTGAAGACTAAAATTATGATCAACATTAGAAACTTGTTTCTCATATCATTCTCATGAAACCCATAACATTCATTCATTACCCATAACAGTCATTGCTATGCAGAGATGAAACAAAAGCAGCATAATCCTTAGAGAGTTAAAATCTTATAATAAACCTCTTAAGCATATCAAAAGTCCTGCTGTTCACACAAAATTCAAGAAAAAAACTTTCATTTTATTTCAAATGAGGAAAAAATCTTTTGTCAAATGTCTGCCACAGGCATTTTGTCAAACAAAATGCTTTTCTAAGGAGGCAAAGAAGGAGGTTAGTTTACAGAAGACCAGAATACAAATGCATAGATAGTATTTCCTTGTAAACACTGACATAATGTCTGTAAGGACTGATTATTTCAAACTATGGGCCACCACTGCAAGATCTGCAGCAGTGTTTTAGCAAGTAAGAGAGTAACTGGAACCCAAAGAATGAGGAATCCTATCCCTGGCATAACTAGAAAGACTTTAATGCTTCCTCCAAGTTATATCAGACTGAAATGGCCCTAGGATAGGTTATACAAGTAACCTCCTTGCTCATAGTTCTGAAGGAAAAAAAGGCATCTTGAAATGTCTTCATGTAAACATTTAAAATGCAACGTAAGTCACGTCTTAGAAGCACCTAACTTTCCCCACAGCCTATAGGAGGGTTTCTGAAACAGATGGTTCAGGTGTTGACATCTGTTTTTGGCCAGATGAAATGTTCCTCTGTGCTGTAAGTCACTATGGACAGGAATTAGAGCAGAAGGCAGTCTGGCCATGTCCTCAGCCCACCTTTCCTATACAGCAGCCCTCTGTGTAACAGTACATAGCTTCAGGCCACCCACAAACCAACAGGCATGCTGCACTCGATTTAACAAAAAGACTGCCAGAATCTGTATGCTTTCATGCACTTCTGACACACTTCACAATCTGTGCTTTTCCTAGAGGTGAAATGCTTAAGGAGGGAAAGAAGCCACTCTAGTTCAGAGTGAGCTGAGACAGACAGACTTGCATCCATGCTGGTGAACATTCCATGCCTCTAGGAAAAGGCACATGCAAAATGGTAAGTGTGAAATGGTGGCACAGCACTGCAATGTGAACACCACCAAGATGCAGCCCTTCCACAGCTCCTGTGCTAGATTTTGTGGTTAGCACAAAATTTACCTTCCCCTTGTTTCAAGGCACGACAGCTGAACCACTCAATATGTTTAAAGATTTTATGCCTTTCTCACAGATCTGTTATATTCAGCCTTTTAATGTAACATGCATAAGAAGACCTTACAGTATTTACAGCTGATCTTCCTTTAAGTTGTCTGGGATGGTTTTCATCCTCACTGAAATTTTGAAGACTTGATCCTTTCGTAGAATTCTCACAAACAGTTACAGAATGCATTTGCATGCTAAGAGAGTTTCAGTGTCTTATTGATTTCCTGTTCATCAATTAAGTGGAACAATAATAAGAATGAGAATACATTCCAGGTAATTTGCATCTCACTTGGTTAGCCAGATAACTGAAACACTAAGTAGAATCAAATGAGAGGTAATCCACAGCACATACTGTAATAACCCTTTACTTAAGAGTTTTTCCTTTAAAAATGTGTCATTAATTATAAGTAATTTATTACATATTATTAAATATATGTCATTGGACATATATTTAATAATATGTAGGCCAAGCAAATTAAATCTGTGTAGAATAAAGAATAATAAAGTACATTTTGGATTTTTTAAACTTCATATTCAAAGTTTTTTGCAAAATGTAACCCATTTATCAACTATATACTTATGAGACTTAAACTCACCAAAAGATCTCAGAGGAAATACTCATTTAAGTTCAAGGATTTATCCACAGAAGCATCAACAGGACTCTGACCCTCAATACAGTATTGAAAAGCATCCAAGTATGAAAACTAATGTTTGATAGAAGAGTAAACATACAAGTAACTTTCTCTGAGACTTTACTTAAATATAACTTTGCCATAATTAAATTGCACTGCTCAGGATAATGGTAAGAGCTAGATGTATCATGAAATGTTCTCTCCTCTTAACAAAGCCATGCTTCGGGCAGAAGCAGCAACTCACTAGCCATCCTTTCCTTCATAAGTGATACTGTGGCCAAGTGTAGAGGGCAAAGACCTTTCATTCTGACTGTGTCTGTAGTGTTAGCTGAAGTCCAGGACAGCTTTAGTACACTAGCTCCACAACAAATCCATTTTTTTACCCAGGTTACTGTCTACACTGCTGAGGAGAAGCCAACACTGTGATATCCGCTGACATCCAGAGGTCTACCATGCCCAAAACTCAAAGAAAGTTGTTGGTGGAGGGGTAAACAAAGAGGTATCAGACAAGAACCTGGCCATGCTGTTTAGGAAGACAGGGGTGGATACCAGGAGAGCTGTACAGGGAGCTTATGAAGTTTGACTGGGATATGTAATCTGCAAGCATGACAGAAAAAATGCTACCCTGTACAGACCATGCTGCAGAATTGGACAGGGGCAAAAAGTTTTGTCACATTCATCTAGAGACTTAGGTTTACTGGATAACAAGTACCTGCCAAGATGGAAACGTGCTCTGCCCTTCTGACTCTGCTATAAACACTCTAATGTTAACTAACTCCTTTAGCTCTGCCTTGAATGTAAACTATGATACCACTTTTGGAACATGTCTGAAATTATGTATAAAAAACATGTCCACTAATACCTAAACAGGGCATATAAACTGAGACAAGAACATTTCATCCTACCATGAAGAGTTACAGAAAGTGACACGTTATTTCCCTTGCAGTTATGTAAAAGGAATATGACAGAAAATCGACATTTTAGTTACTATAACTAAACTACATAGGGTAACCAAAGTTACATTTCAGCATAGGCAGGACAGAAATACCTTTAAAGACCAGAAAGTTATTTAGCTGAAAGCAACTTAAGAGCATTCTCCTATAACTTTGGGTTGTGTGACATTTGAGTAGTAAATCCAAGGTACTCTCCAGGTTTTCTCTTTATAGTGACACAACCTCCAGAGAGGAAGCCAGTCCAACTGACCTGGAAGTCTCTCAGAGGGGCTATGGTATCAAATCTTGGGATACTGGATACTCAGCCCATGTTGGTAATGCTGGGAAAACATGTATGATTTCCTAATTACAAAGCAACATGTATGAATGCTGGCCTGCATATACATGAAGTTTGCTCAGATTGCTAGACACATATTGAACTTTAAGTGATTACTTCAATATTACAAGCTCTCTGCAAAACCACAGGGTGCAATACAGGCTCTCAAAATGTTAGCAATTTATAGGTTAAATAATTGAAGAAAAGCAAGGGATGAAAAAGCAGAGGCAGGGGTCAGTATTTTCTGGAGAAACTAAATTAGATTACTAAATCTCAGCAAATATGAAAGAAAATGGTTAAGCAGCTTAGGGAGCATGACTAAATTCCACTAATTAGAAATGACACTCCCACATTTGAGCATTCCTTCCCTTGGCCCACCTGCCATGATGACTGACTTAGAAAGGTTTAAATCACAAATGAGTTTGGTAATTACTTGGATTGGTTAGAACAATGTGAAGCAAACATAAGGTTAACCAAGAGTGGAGAGGAGAATATATTTCATTTAGAAATTTAGAAATAAAATTTCCACGTTGCTCCAGTTGTTTTTCTAGTTAACTGAACACATGAATAGCAAAAGGGTTTTTTTTTCCCCTACCCACTCAAATGCAAGTTGAAGTTTTTTGAAGGAAAAGCAATAATAGACCAAAATGATACTTTTTAAAGCAAGTTTCTCCTAGAGATCTATGTCAGAGGTGAGGGAAAAGTCTCCTAAGGCATGAGTTTGCCATGAGTTTTTAACTAGAGCTAGTAATCTTGTTTTCAAGTATTTAGTATTTCAAATATTTAGTAGTATCTGCCCTGTGAAACTGTGAAAATTTACAGATTCATAGAAAGCCAAATTTTGAATCTTCTGTTTAGTAACAATATCTTCCAACTACATTCCAACAGCTGTTTAAAAATACAATACACTGAAACAACGTGGTTTATGACAGGGGACTCTACAAGTTATTTGGCAAACAGTACAAAAGTATTATTTGTCCCACAGAGCCACTGATGACAATGCTCCCTTGCGTAACCTTTCAAAAAACACTTATGATAGAGCTCTCCTGCGTAACCTTTCAAAAAACTAGTTGAAGTAAAAAATTTCTCTCAAAAAATGTCTTTTGCGAGTAGAAAAAGCTGAAAAGCCCCATGATTTTAAAATATAACACAAAGGTGGGCATGTAGGCTTCCCCTAATGCAAATACCAGTCTGCTGGCCATTTCAGCAGAGTCAGCTTTGTTATGCTCCCACAGATCTTGCCCCGGCGTCTTTTTCTCTGGAGTTCTGGCCCTTCTGGAGCTGCCAGCCATGATGTCTCACACAGTTGCAATGCCAAGAACTGGGGTAAGTGAAATAGGGGAGGGAAGAGGATTTCATGTGGCTGTTGCTGTGCAGCCAACATACTAGGGGACTGCAATTCCCCATATCCTGCAAAATATCAGGGTCTTTTCTTTCTCCAAGGAACAAGCCCAAGCCTTCCTGACTTCTACCTGAGTCTTCTATAGCAAAAATAAAATGAAGCAAAGGGAGAGAGGAAAAAGGAAAGAACTGCAGATAATTATGAAGTGGATAATTCAAAATAAGAAGAACTAGGCCAAGAAAAATACCTGAAGAGTAACCATAAATTCCTCAGGCTTTGAAAGCATTTGGTTGTGCAACTTTGGTCTAAAACAAGCACGTGTTAAAACTGTGAAAAAAATTCAAATTAGGAAAGCAATGAAAAAAATTATATATGAAAAATTCTCTTTAGAACAATTACAATTGAATTATAATTGCTTTTTCTCAACTTATTGCCAAATTGTCTAGTTTTAGAAGTTTGAAAATCATGCCACGTAGAATTATTTAACCAGCAGATTTATTTTTTTTTCCCTAAAAATAGAAGGGCAGAATCTTAAAAGCTGAAGTTCAAATGTATCTGCTACATGTACATGCTGCAGAAGAAAGAGAAAACCTTCTTTATTCTGCCCTGGAAATAAATATTGACTCAGATTAGACCAAAGCTCTCTGAAGTTCAGTAGTTCAACACTATGTCCTTCCTAAACAAAAAAACCCTTTGTGTGTAGGTAAAGTGTTCCTAAAAAAACTAAAATTAAATTAGAGAGTTACTCCAGTCATATGCTGCCTGTAGTCTAAAGCTGCCTCTGATGAGAGTCAACATAGTTATTATCCAAGACTTCATAGCTTTAAGAATTACAGATGAGAAGCAGCTTACTATTTGATGGAACACATACAAGCTTACTTCATCATCAATAATTTAATTCCTTTCTCCAAGTTGTATTGACCAAAAGTTTTCTTTCTATGCTTTGGTTCTAATCTTTACATGTTTTACAAAATGAGTGCACTTTGTAAACACAGGGAAAATAAAGGCAAGGAATCCAGATATCTTGTTGGTCTCTAGAGTGATAAAAAGAAAAATCACTGTATTTAATGTGCTTTAAGTATTTTTGTTCATCTACAGGGTTACTAATAATTAACCTTGCGTGTCAACCCCTGTTCTACGGACTGCTGGTTTTGTAAATTCATGTTCACATTGAAAGGATTAAAAGAATAGTTCAGCAGATTACAGTGCATTATCAGAGTGGGCAATTACTTTGGTCTGATTCAATTATAATTCTTGTTCCTGTCACAAGTGTACAGTATCAGCCTAAGAACAGGGATGAAAACCTTTTCAAGTGGACCCAACACTTTTAAATATAAAGAATAAAAATTAAGACAAAAACAAAAACTTGTTTGCAAGTTGAGTGTTTGGTAGGCTGAAGGTGTATTCCATCCTAGTAAATGCCCTTATAATCCCCTTTCTGTATCATCCTTAGGCAGCTGTGGACACATCAGCAATGCAAAAACTGTGCAAAATAAATGTGATCTCATTAATACATATAGCACCTGAGAGCATAAACCACAGGGAAAAAGAAAATAAAAAAAAAGCAGAAGAGAATGGAATCTATTACACTTGGGTGACTGCTGGTGCATGTTTAGGAGCTAGTTCAGAAAAGATATTCCTGACCCTTACAAATATATCACAGGCAGTACCTCACTAAACCTTGAATGAGAATAACTCTACAACTGCATGAGCAAAACTTGTGCCATTGTATTATAGCAGAAGCTCAGGAAATTCCAGGAAATCATCCCCTGGGTATCAGGGCAAGAGGGAAGCCTGGAAAAGCAATTGCTTACAGAGCCTGAAGCCTGGTTAATGTCATCAGAGTGAATATTTGTGCATGAAAATTTCCTTCAAATCACTGATCCTCTCATCCCTCTCCACCCAGAAGGATTAACAGCAAAGGGAAATTAGATCAGCCTTATGCAGCATCAAACTATGTCAGGTCCCCTCTAGAGAGAATCAGAAAGCAGTACCCAACACTCTCCAGTATCCAGTTGTTCTTTGTCCTCAAAACTGAGCCTTAACAAATACCATCAGTTCATTTTTCTCAGCAGATTTATTTCCTGCAGCAAGCTACCTGCCCAGCAGCAATTTCTCCAGTCTTCCAAATCTTTCTAGTGTCAAGGAAAATCTCCAGGGAAAGAAATAACAACAGCAGTGTTTCCAATGAAAGATAAATGTTATTCTTCACACCACTATATCAATGTTAATAATGCCAACCAGACTGTTGCAGTGGAAGAACAGGAGTTTTTTTCCAGCTTTTAATAAGTGTGTCACAAAACACACTTATTCCCTCTCTTTTGGCTTTTACTCAGAACATTTAAATATAAAGACAAGAAGAATATAAACTAAGGTTAAATTTTTAACTTATTACCAAAACCAAAAACAACCACAGGACATTACTGGATATATATAGGACTGTATATCTCTGTGTGGCAATGCACATTCCCTTGGTAAAGAAGGTAAAGAACTGGTATTTACCTCAAAATTAGAACTTCAGATAAATAATAATTTTACCTTGTGGCTATAGCTTCAGCAAGCCTATCTTGAGACATTGCAATTTTATACATGCTCAATTAGAAATTTTTTCCATACTTACCGGTGGTCCCCGGGGTCCTGTTGGACCTGCTTCTCCCTCTGGGCCCTGCTGACCCTGTTTTGGGGAACAAATTTGAAATGCAACAAATTGGAAAAGTGATTTTTTTTACACATTTTTCTAGATCTTTTGTATAAGATTAATGGTTTTACCTGTTTACCAGGATTTCCCATTAACCCTGGCACCCCAGGAGGACCTTTATTACCCTGTTGGGCAGAAGATGAAAAATATTAGCAGAGCCAATGGTTTGCATTTCTATTTTGAGATCAAAAATTAAAATAAGCAAAGCCGTAAGGTCTAAACACAATCAGCCTGTGTTAATGTTATAACTTCTGCCTTATTTTTAGTGCTCTTTTAACTTTGACCAAAACTTCCTAATTTTTCAAAAGACAAATTTCAGTTCCTTTGCTGTTTATGTGCTGACAAATCCCAAATAGATTTGATTGCTGCTTTCAAATCACAGAAGGCAATATCACTCCATGTAATTTCAGACAAAAATCATGTCTCAGTCTAGTTTTCTTTTTCAATCACTTACAGCTAAACTCAAGCATCATTGTCTGAAACATTCCTCCATCTCAATCCTACAACAATTTTTTAAACTAAATTGGAATTGATGCTGCAAGTTGGTGCTACCTAAATAGAGATAACAACCCCTGTGATTGAATCAGCTTAGGGAGGCTATGAATGAGCCATCTTATTACAAGATGGTTCATTTCAAGATGCAGCAGGGTAGGCACATGAAAATCTTTCTCTAGCAACAATCTCCACAAATTTAAAAGGAAATGGCCTTCTTAGGGTATTACTTAATGCCTAGAATAATGAAAACCACATAATGTAGCACAAGAATCATGAAAATGTACAGGCAAAAATTGAATAAAAACTGTATTTAATTCCTTCAGCCTAAGGTTTGTCTCTTAACATGAGCAGGTTAGTACAATTTCATTGAATATTTTAGAACTTTAGATACTTTAGCACTTTATTTGTGCTTTAGATAAGAAAGACAATACCCAAGATGTTTTACCTTTGGGCCAGGAATGCCTTTCATACCTGGAGAGCCTGGGAAACCCTGAAAGAAAAAATATGTACATTCATTTGTTGTAAAGGTGATTGGAAATGGTATTTTAAAAAAAATTCTCATGCTTGAGTATTTCTAATCCTTTTATTTGATATTAAAACACTTATTCAATAAGGGACCAAGCTTGTATTCTTTCTGTTTACAAAGTAACAGATAAGAAGCATTATTCTTTCTTCATAAATTGCAAAAGTAGCATGGATAGGCAAGGAGTTGTGACTTTTTCTGTCTTAGACTAGAAATACATGCTTGTCCCAGTGTGCTGAGACTGGAGATGCAGAGTTTTACAGATACCTTTGGACATTTTTCATTCACTCCTCACTGCTCTGCAACAGCTCATAGCAAGTATGCTTTTACTAAATTGTCTTCCAGGCTTAGGATTTCACTTAGTATTACAAATTTATGTCCAGCTCTGTCTTAAAACATCTCCATCACTATTCCTCACAGGAATTACTCCTATAGCAAAGTGTTTTAAAGAGGTTTCTATTTAGCTTTTGACAACTGGTACAGTTTTCAGACTTAGTTACTGCACGAGGATTATCTTCTGCAAGAGCCATAAAGCACCAGTGATTCCCTGTAAGTTCCCCACAGGGAATTCACTGGAGACCTCCAAGCCCCCCACAGAAAGCAGCACGAGTGCGATGCATTCCAGATGTTCTGAGCCAGCAGAATATCAAAGGATGGTTGTTCATGGAAGGTATGTCAGACTTGTAGCTCAGCTTTTCCTGCCCAGTTTGGGAATAGCTGGGCCCCAGCCAATATTAAGAGCCCAGCCCTAATTATGGGGTCACAACATAGGATCCAGGGGGTCTCAGGTAGGAGAAACACAAGAAGAGTCACATCCTGACCACAAGTGTATTGTGAGGCCAAGCTCCCCACAATGGCATCCTAAGGAGATTTAGACTGTTGTGCAAAGGTTTTGCATACACACAGCAGAATTTCCCCTTGCATTACACACACTGTCCCCGGAGCCTTTTGCTTAGATTTTCACTAGAATTACTCCAACATCAGAATCAAATCAACCAATGCACAGCCTTTCTATGATTTGAACTGAGCCTACCTTTCAAAGGTAAAATACTCAATACTTACTGGCAATCCCTGGAGCCCTGCATCACCTGGAGCTCCAGGTTTTCCTGGTTCACCCTGTAAAACATTTTAAGTTGTAATTTATGCAAATGAAACATGACGAAAATTTTATTTCTGGAACACAGAGTTGACATACTTTTGGATCTGTAGTACAGAAATGTTAATTCAATTACCCTAATAATGTGCATAAATCCATGAGCAGCAGCCACAAATTAATGAACAAATCTAGGGCACTACCAAAGCTCATAAACATGTCAATTGTGTCTTACTTTAGCTCCAGGCATGCCAGGGATCCCTTCACGGCCATCAACTCCTGGTAAACCCTGGAAAAAAGAAAAAAAAATTATTGAATATTGAAAAGATTTTGCCTAAGTCCTAACATGAAAAGTAGCATTGAATGAAGCAAATAAATAAATTAAATATACATACAGGCTCTCCTTTAGGCCCGGGGAGGCCATTTATTCCTCTTGTACCTTGAGGACCCTAAGAATAATAACAATATTTAAAAATTAAGCTGAAGACAATGAAAGGGCAGCTGAAAAGAATGTCAATACCTACTCATTCAGATACACATTATTTGCAGAGTATCAGTTATGCAATGTTTATATGCTATTAAGTAATTAATGTTTGCAAGTCAGCAAGAGTCAAAATTTGTCTGTGCTCACCCTTTCTCCCTTCGGACCTGCCTCTCCTAGTGGACCTCTCTGTCCTTGATCTCCCTACAGAAAAAAAAAAAATTAGAAATAAAATCAGAATAAACTCCCTTGTATTTTTTTAACTAAAACTCTCAGAAAACCAATAAATATAATTCACATTTGGTGAAAGTAGACAACTCAAAGTCACACTATATTTAAAAATGCTGTTTTTTAAAACTGCAGTTGACAGATATATTTTAAAAAACACAGCTCAAGCCATCATCACCTGAGCATTCAGGAGTGTCAAAGCAAACTATGTTGCACTTTTTAACACAGAGTTACAAGCACAGATTCCAGCTATGGAAGCAGAGAGCAAGGAAGAATTTAAGAAAAAAATCAACTAACCAACCAAGTACCCCAAACCAATAAAACACACACACACTAAAAACCTCCAACAAAAAATTGCCCAAATCACCCTGTATGAGTTTTGTTCTGGTTTGATACCTGAAAAATTCCAAGGCACCCTAATGCACAGCAGGAAGAGGAAACCATAACATACTAAGAAGTTAAAATGGGTTCATCTACCTCAAATTCTTTGGGAACATTAAGACATTACTGACTTGATATCACTGTAATATCATTTATTCACCTGTGGGGAATCAACAGAATTGGATTAATCAGAGGCTTCTTTGATTCACAGCTGCAAAGCTGCACTAACTGGGAAGTGCTGGGAGAACACCACGCTCTACTTACAGGTGCACCAGGAAGACCTTGGGGACCAGGATCACCATCAAGACCACGAGCTCCCTACCAAACAAATAGATAACACAAGACAGATATTAAAGTGAGCTGCTGGAGCGCTAACAACTTATATGTCCTCCTGCTTTGCTAGGAGCTACAAAGTCTCTACAGATGAGAGGGATTTATGTCTCCAATTAAAAAAAAAATCCTTTTTTTTTCTTTTTTTTTTTTAATGGAGATATGAAATCAAATATATTTAAATATTAAAAAATATCAGTCAAAAACCAACATTCAGATAATTCTCTAAAAATCTAGGAAGGAGGTAGACCTTTACATGCTACTTCAAAAAATCTCTGTGTCTTCTTTAAATATACTATATGCTTCACCACATAATAGAATAACACCAAAATATGCAGGGAAATCATCAAGTGCACTGCTGCTATTTTTATTGCATATGTTTCAAGGAAACAATGCAATCAATACCCTGTAAATAAAGGTAAATGGAGGGAAAAAAATGTTTTAAAAAAGATTTAGAGAGAACATGGAACTCATTAGTCATACAGATGTAGTAAATGTTTAAAGTAGACAAAACATTACAGAAAATATAGGCAAATAACTGCAAAGAATTAGAACACACAAAGGCCAGAAGAGTGAAGTACAAGATAGTAATAGCTTAGCCAACACATCCAAGATGTTAGGAAGGATCAATCATGAGAAGATTCATAATCAGGAGAAATTTGATGTTGCCTCTAAGGACAGATGATCACAAGATTTACATGATTTGACTTCTGGAGAAGGAGACAATGGCAGGATGCGGTGTTCTACTCCTTCCAGAAATTTTTATTATATAGCTTTAACAAGATCATGAGAATAGAAATGTAGCACCCAGGTTTGAAGTAACAGACAGAAACACTTAGACAAACAAAAGGAAAATTGTCCAGCAAAGTAAGAACCCAATAAATATTAATCCCACTGGCAGCAATTTAAGACACAGGGATGTCAAAGAAAGAATGGGAAAAAGAACAAACTCTCAATAAAAAGTCCTGACAAAAACTCAGATGATGATGGAAGTAAAAGGCCTTAGGAAGATACAAATCACAGGAGGACTACTTAATAAATTTTAGCTTTAATTAAAATGTGTGATGGTTTATAATTGTTATAACTTGCTATCTTGCTAACTACAGACTTGCATATGTGCAAAACTACCATAAATGCAAGCAGTGGGGGCAAGGAGTAAAGACTACATGTCTTTCATCAATAAGAAAGACTGAGCTACCTTTCTTCCTAACAAGAAGTGCAGTAGCTATGGAAATACAGCTGGCAGGAGAAAGAAAATACAAGCGAAATAAAGAAGCTTAAATAAGCTTTTAAAACACTCAGAGGCGTACATGTTTTTTAAATATAGGCAATTTTATAGAAAGAAAAGTTAATACTCACTTTGGTACCTTTAGGTCCCATTATACCAGTTATACCTCTGATACCTAGAATGCCCTGAAATAGAAAAGTATATTCAAATTATGCTTAATTCTTCTCATCAGAACTGTCCTAGTTTTCAGACAGAAGACTCAAGAGTTCTACACTCTTTCTTCACAATGATTTTAACTATTTTCTTAGTATTAAAGGAGAACTGTAACTATTGCTGTATTAGAATTCTTAACTTATATGGTAATTTGATATTTTACTAATTTTGAATTTTAAAAAGAGTAACAGAACTATCAGGCTGTATTATAAAACTACAAATACACCACAAGGACAGAAAAAAACCACTAATTTTTCTTCTTGGTTACCTCAGAGTTGAAGCATTCTCACCTGCAGCTTGTGTGAAAGGAGCATGGCCAAATTTGCAAAAGTGCTAAGTTGTCCTAAGTGGGGGATTGGACAGATGAAGGAGATTTTACAGAGCCCCGGGGGCAGATAAAAAAGAGCAAGGCTTTTCAGAGTACAAGTGCTAAGTTTATATGTTCACTAAGAGGCTAAATTGAGTAGACATCCTAATGCAGCAGGATGTATCCTAACTATCATCACAGCTGTCATCACTTTCTCTCTATCCCTTTCCTTCAAAAAGAGTCTTGTGGGAAATTTGGCTTCACTATCTTCCTCTTCCCAAGAGACTGACACTGCCTGAGATGTCGCCTCCCTGCAGAGACCAAACCCCCAGGCATAACATGCTTGCCCTGCAGCTGCATTACTGAAACAGCTACAGGCCATTCCCCACAGCTTGGGCAAACCCAGTCCTTGAGCAGGTTCTACATTGGCAGCCTCTACTTGCTGCTCACAAAGCTGGCTGGAATCTTGCACAGATCACTTGAAGCCTTGTCAGCCCAAAAGGTGGGAAAAATCATGGTAATGCAACAAGCACTACAGCAGCCCCACAAGGGAGATGAACACAGCTTACTCCTGCTCCTCAGATCACAGATGGAAGTAAGCACACTGTGGTATGCAATACTTTCTATCAAAAACAACACCTCTCCCAGGGGTGGCTATCTTATGCAGACCATGGCAGTAGAATACATTGGTTGGATTGCAGGTGGAGACTGGATACTCAACCCCTTTCATTCATTTATGTAAAGAGCATATAAGGAGATACAGCAGAGTCTACAGACTCTCCATCTGTGCCTCTAAAGCATTCTCTGTCCTTTTTCACATGGATTATCTATCTGATATCACTTTCTGCATATTATGAATCATAAATTTTAATAAAAATTAGTAAAATGAATTGGTCCCCACAGTCCTTTCAGACAGCAGAAGCTGCCTCTTACCCAAGCACTTTGTCTGCATCAGGGCCTCAGGGATACCTTTCCAGGATCAATCATCAGAAGGAATGGACCCTTTGCTTTATTTAGTCTGTTCTTTACCTTTTTCTAGTGATAATCCAGAGGTTTATGTTGTCATATGTTTATGTTCATAGAGAATTTTGTAATTTAGCATTTAGATGTCATGTGCATTAAGGTAAGTTCCTGTATAGCATCAAATCAGGACAGCAATGGCATTAAATAAATACTTTAACACCTAAGAAAAAAGCATGAGACCCCATCAGAAAATAAACCATAGAAATTAAAGGTGTTATGCCTGTTTCTCCTCTTTAGAATGACCCCTTTATTCTGTTCCCTTGTCCTTTCCAGTCACAGTAACCCTAAGAGCTCCTCATAGGGAACAAGCTGAAGAGCTATGTGTCATAATGAAGCACAGTTATTCAGGACAATAAAATAACTAGATATGATTGAAGGATACTTCCTGTTCAAAAGGCAAAAAACATCAGGGAGAAAAAAACCCTGTTCTTCAGTGGTCACAACTTCATCCTCAAATCTTAGCTAAGTCTGAATTTCAGAGCTGATTGTGTTTCAAACACAATGAAGTCAGAGTCGCCAAAATTGTGAAAAAGAAGGTGAAAAAAATGCAACTATTTTCACAATCTAAGCAGAATACAAAATTGAGGACATGAAATAGTTTTTAAAGATAGCCTTTCCATAGAACTATATGGAGCTTTGTGCCAAGCAATAATGTAGATTTGGAGGGACTTAAATAATTCTACTTTGATTCATAGACAATAATGCAGAATAAAGAGAAAGGTGTATGGAAGTTTTGTAATATTTACTTTCTGACAATAATAAGAAAAAAATATATGTCATTAGGAAGAAAATTAGTAAGATTTTAAAAGGAAATACTTTACTGGAGGGCCTTGAGCTCCCACTTCACCACTGGGTCCTTGGTCCCCTTCTTCACCCTGGGAAAACAAAAGGAATGAATCTGTAGCCAATCCATACCATGCATATTGCTCTGTCATGGTATGAGGTGTATGTCCTACTTAATGTTTCCTGTCACCATGTCCCACTTGAAAGAAATCCAAATGAAGTCATACCACTTCCTCAGAAAGATACTCATTCAGGTTCACATTCCATTTAATTATGAGTCAAAAGGGTGATTTTAAAGAAACCTCAGTACAAAGAATAATGATATTTTACCCTTAATCTGTCATTCCATTTTTCTTGGCATTAATGCCTTTAGGATTTCGTCAGGAACTGCAGTAACGGGACAAGAAGTAAAGGGTACAAACTGCAAGAGGGGAAATTTAGGTTATATGGTAGGAAGAAATTGTTTACTGTGAGGGTAGTGAGACACTGGGACAGATTGCCCAGGGAGGTTGTGGATGCCCCAACCCTGGCAGTGCTCAAGGCCAGGCTGGGTAAGGCTTTGAGAAACCTGCACTAGTGAGAAGTGTCCCTGCGCATGGCAGAGGGGTTGGAACAAGATGATCTCTAAGGTCTATTCCAACCTCTTAATATTCTAGGATTCTACGAGTTCTTGTTCTTCCAGACTAAAAGCGCAAAAAGTTTTCTCTAATGGTTTTCCCTGCAACATTGAAGCATGGACAGAGGCAGGGCAAATCTGAAAATTTCTTGTAAATATTTCAATATCAAAGAGGTTTAATAAAAAGTTTAATTCAAATGAAACACCTTGAGAGAGTTAACGTTTCAGTTTTCAAGATGAATCAGATTTGGCCTCTCTTTATGAACTTACACTATGTCCTTTCCCTCTCAAATGTATTTTTCCATCTTATTCATTTAAGTACTCTTAATATCTGCTGCAGCTAACTTGGTAAATAAAGGGAATTATCCTGCATTTAAATGTTTGAAAGTTTTTCAATTAATAAACTTAGCTTTAATTTTCTCCATAAGTTCTAAAATAATTAAACTGAACAATCAAAATCAAAAGCAAGAGGAGTATGACTTGTGCATCATAATAAATAGATTGTACAGGTGAATAAAGAATAGAGAAGTGCCTTTGGTTACTCTGGAGCACCATGATATGTAGTATCACTTCATGCATTCTGTTAAAACAATTAATATTTCTAACAGAATATAATACTGTTTTTGAAGATGAGGCTAAATTACTATAAGTTTGCCTAAAACAACCGCAGTTTTTTCCTCTTTTTTTATTTTACCTTATAACCTTGTTTTCCTGGTTCACCAGACTCTCCTTTTGAACCTTTTTGCCCCTAAAATAAACACAAAAAATGAAAATAAATTAATAAATAGAGACTATTCAAAATTAAAATACAGTTTGCCCAAGCAGACATAGACTGCTGAGAGCTGTCTTGCTGTTCCCTCTCAAGCCCCATTCACTCCTCCTTCCTCACCTGTCTAGGAAACACTACTTATCAAGTACCATGCTCAAAATCTCTGCTTCTGGATCTAACAAGGCTGCATTTCTTGGCAGGTTAGTACTACTTCTTATGTTATCCCACAAAAATTTCCTGAGGCCAACAGTATTTCTGGAAACTAGCAAAGAATATCTTTTAAAAAAATCTTAGCTAAAATGAGACTCAAAACATGTTAATTTCAATTCAGGATGTTACAGGTCTCCAGGAAGAGAAAAAGAAGTCAAAAAGATCAAGGATTTGGGGAAGTATTTAGAGTTTCTGGAGTCAGACCACAGATTATCCAGGAAGTGAATGAAGCAATCCTTCTCACACTTTAATCCTCTCAGGACCACACATAAATTTTACAGTGAAGGTTAGAGGAGTAGCAAGAGATTTCAACAAGAAGATGTTGTTTTGGCAGTCAAGAGCTGAATAACCATAAGCAATCACAGTGATGCAATCTTTTTTGAAATTAACAGGGAAATGTTAATTCCTTTTTCAAGTCAGTAATTACCCTCCCTAGTGCCTTGAGACAGCACCTCTGGAAGGAATGCTGGAACAAACAAGCTCTCTTACCTTCATACCCATTAAGCCAGCATGTCCTGGACGGCCAGGAGGACAAGCACTGGGACACTGGAAAAGCATTCACATAGTTATTACCATATAGCTGAAATAAGACTGTCTGAGATTGCTTAAAAAGAAATAAAAACATGGACAATTATCTTACCAACAGGTCACCATCTTGCAGGCCAATCGTTCCCTAAATTAAATTAAATTTATCAAAGTCAGCAATACAGAAATAGCAAGACATGAGTCATTAGGCAACACAGTGATTAGACAAAACTACTATCCAAAATGGAATCAGAAATACAATCAACCAAAGCATCTCTCACATGGAAAGCACCTTAACCTTATTATAGGACTGCAGGTCCCATCCTTTATCTTAGAACAGCTTTACAAAAAAACCCAAAATATTTCTCTTGCTTTTTAAACTACATCAAATATACCTTCTGTTAAATATAGAACAAATATATCCAAACCCCATTAGTTTCCTAGAGAAACCAAGGCAATTTCTATAATAAGAATAACTTTGTGCCATTCACCAAAAGATTCAGGTCTTTACAGAGAAAATTATTTTTACAGGGAAAACAATTTTCCCAAAAGTATTGGTAGATGACAGTTGCAATAAACTAGACATCAGTGTACAATGAGGTTGACTCAGTGGGGGAAAGGCCTTTTCTCATATTAAATCAAATACTTGATGGAAGCTAACAGGAGGTTTATGAGGCACAACAGGGAGAAAGATTATTTCACAGCAGCAGCTGGATTCTCTGAAGCACTGTGGGAGGGAGCACACTGTTTCAGAGAAAAGCACAGGAGAGTTTAAGGAATAAGCTCCTAAAGAATGGTCTTCTATGCACAAGGATTTTTGAAAAGCCAAGAGTATTTGGGTGGCAATGTTATCAACTGGAGTGGGACTGTGGCACTCCAGAAACCTAAAACAGACAAAACTTGAAGGAATAGAAGCACTATACACCACTGACTACTCTTCTCCAATTTACCATTCACGGTTTTTGAAATGCTGACTCCAATTCTCTGGCAACTTCCATTAAAACAAGAAACATAGCATAAATAAAGCATATGTATTTAGGATCTGTCCCAAAAGTGGGGAGAGAAGGTTCCCAGCAGAGGAAGACATCAGCACAACACCTTTCCCGGTGGTTTGCATTTCCCAGCCCCCAGACTGAGATGTGTCTGCCAAACTCTCCATTTTATTTCTCTGGGCAGGTAAATTGCCACAAGATAAAGGCATAACACACATCCCTCCTCCCCAGAGGTTAAAAACAGATAGCTGTTCCTCTGGAGAGGCAAAGCACCGCTATAAAGCTTTCTTTTATTCCCTGCAAGCAGATCTGATTGCAAGAAAGACTCAACCCACCTGCAAGCGTGTATTTCTGTCTCACGAGACAAATATTTTTTTCTTCTCCTAACAGAGAAAAGCCTGCCTCTGCTGAGGTAATACCAGTGAGGCCCAACAAAGACTACATTTACAGTATTATGATTCACAGGGGAATTTAAAACCCGTGAATTTGCAGTTTACAGAAATAGGAAGGCATCCTGACAGAAGCTACAAAATTTGCATTTCAAACTGCCTTTTTTTTACAATAAAAAGTGGAAACTTGCTTTCTAAGTGGAAGATCAAAACCTTTCTAATATCCTAAAATCAGTATTCAGCTGTAGAACTTGGGGAGAAGATTTGTTCAAGCAGCAACAACACAAAATTCAGATGTAAGCACATATTAAACATATTCACTTACAGGAGGACCTGGAGGTCCTGGTAGTCCTGGTGGCCCTCTTTTTCCTGGATCTCCCTTAAAAAGGGTAAAATATTTTAGTTGATTAACAGTAATAATTACAAACAGCAGTCACAAAATCAGAGCGCACAACAACAGTGAGAAATTAAGTGGCTACAGAAGGACAGACTGGGTAGGCAGTTAAAACATCAACTCAACACAACTCCCAGAACAGAATGGAAAAACTATTCTTTCCAGTAGAATGGCAGCCATGTTGTGAAATAGGAGTCACAAGAAAAGCAAAACATTTTCACCTGCTTTAGAAAACTGAAACACCTGACCACAGGACTATCTGTGCACTCCTCCTCTATAACTGCTATTAAGTTATAAACAAAAAGAATTGTAGTAACTGGCAAAAGGAGAGAGAGGAGAAAATCCACTTTTTCAGAGCACAAGAGGAATTTACCAAGTTAGAATTTTTTCCCGTTTGTGAAATTTTGATGCTGAGTGCTCTTATAAGTAAAGCAAATGTGGAACCTCTGCAAATTATTTTTTGAAGGTTTTTAATTAAAATAGATCAAATAATTGGGCAGAGAACATATTTTAACTTAAAATTGTCATTTCAATATTAATTTTACATTTCACTAAGTCATAAATGCAATAAACAAGATTAATATAGAAAAGGTATTAAATCTCAAAACGTGAGAACTATGGAGCCATTCCTTTCCATGCAATGCATAATTATATAATGGGATTCATCATTACAATGTATTATGGAGGCTTGGGATATAAATGGATTCAGATGCTGACTGCATTAATGGAGAATAGGCTCACATGCAGCTTTTGAAAAGGCATCACAGATGCAATTTCTGATTCAGGCAGTCTCTGAACTACCAACTGACTGACAGAATGTGTGACAGTATGACAGAAAAATGCCATTTTATAAATAGCCTGTCCACTTCCCTTGGTATCCATTCTTGCCCTTCCTACAGACAAGACAGTGAGCTAGATGGATCATCTTCTGAAGAAAATTTGCAGTTTTTAATATTCTTTTTAAAATTCATTTATATAATTGCATTTAAAAGTAGGTTTTATTAAATAAAATTGTAATGCTATTTCAGATTTCAAGTAGAAAAGTACCAATTGGTTCCAGCTTCCATTTCAGTTAAGTGTGGTGTCAAAACAGGAGTCTGGTGAAACTGAGTGCACAGTTCAGCAGTAAGGTCAATAGATGGAGCCACACTTAAAGTGAGACAGAGAAGAAACACTGAACTGCCATGCGCACTGGTGCGCAAATGAAAATCAGTAGTTTGAGTAGTTAAGGTTTACATTTCCTGTACTTCTGTCAGGTTTGCTTTTTTATTTCAGCTTTCCTTGAATAAGAGAAGTAGAGTATGGGACACTCTGAAATATTTAATTCTAATCTGACAGGTGGCCCTGACTTTGTGCTACACATTGTTCTTATTTCTGATGAGCTTCAAACATAATCCTTCTTCTACCATTGATCACTGCAGAGAAAAAAAAATTGGAAATGCTGTGATAGCCCAAATACTATTTAGATGGCCCATTTTTTCTTTAAGTACCTTCTATTAATGGAATAAACCTGCATTTTCAGCAAACACAGCAGTACTTACAGGTGGACCGGCAAGACCTACTTCCCCTGGAAGTCCTGCTGCACCAGCTGGACCCTGCAACAACCAAGGTAAATATTATTTCTATACCATATAACACCAATGTAACAAACATCCAAGGACTGGGAACATGGAATTCTCACAAACAACAAACCATGCCTTCAGACACCAATATTCTTGCCCCATAGACCACAGACCTACACAACACTTCAGGGGTAGCGGAAAAAAACATACATAATAGTCATAGAACATCAGGACTAAACCCATCTCTTTTTTCACTGAATTACTTTTAATTGCAGTATAATAGCTTTATTAAATTGAACAGTATATTTATGAATTGTAAAACTGATACTTACAGGTGGCCCAAGAAGCCCCTTGCCCTGTGAAATATGGAAAAAAGAGATCAGAAATATGGGGAAGATTCCAAACTTAGTAAAGCTCTTTTCCAAGAACAGAGTCTTTCAGATTAAAAAAGGTGTAAAAAAGCCCCCGTTTGTTTCTGCAAAATTGTTTTGAAAACTTGTTTAACTAGTGTTAAAAATCAATTTTATTATTTGGTAGTCGGTATCAGCAGAGAATATTAAATTACTGGTTAACTTGCCTTGCAGTACCATTACACATATTTATAAACATATATAGATCCACAAGGGAATGAAGACATTAAAGGCTTTGTGTTTAGCTAATTATAAGGTACCACAATAAATATATCTATGCTATAATAATTTCCTTCTAAAGGTACATCTGAATTTATAATAAAAGTGAACTTTTTTCCCCGCTTGCTTCCCTGAGGCCTAAATCCATTGAACTTATGGGTTTTGGTTATGAGAAAGAACACCAAACTTCTCCTGTTTATATTTTCCATCAGTGTTGTTCTGAATCATTTTAACGAGAAATGCCCAAGATATAATTGTGTTTCTGCCTATTTGGATGATATACTCCCTCTAAGAAAACAGATCCCTTGGTCTTGCATTACTAAAGCAAATGGAAAATTTTATGGAGAACAGTGTTGGTGATATATATGAAACACTAAAATGCAAAATCCCAAATATACTTAAATATTCAGGAGATTTGATGTAGTAAGGCAAGTGGGCTGAATGTCAATCCAGGGTTGTATTTGTAATCCTGTTTAGAAAAGTCAGTATAACACAGAGAAAATTTCAAGCATTCATCAGAATCATTCTATTTTAACCATTTAATACACAGCAGAAAATAAGCTTGCATAACCTACATAATGCCTTGTTACAATTCATCACATATATATCTATATTTGACTGTACAAATCAAACTTTCACTGCATCACATATTCAATATTATAATATCCCCTGTCTCTGAAAGAAGGAAACCACCTGCTTGCAGGTCTCATTGGAGTAGCCCTTGCTAACACACCCCCTATCAAAGGCAGGGAAGGTCAATGACACCAGAAGAAGCACACAGTCCTCCCCATATGCCACATCAAATATCAGCTCATAGAAAAGTTGGAGGGAACTAAAAGAGAGAATGGACTGAAGAGTGCAATAGATGCACTTAATGTAGCAGCCCCAGCTCCATCTACCAGGACAGGTCAGAGACACCAGCATATTTAAATTACTTGAATAAAAAAGTTACTTGAATTAATCACAAGAATTCTAAGAACTTTTTAACCTTGTCATTTAAAAGATTATCCGCCAAAGAGACGAGACAAAGAGAATAAATTAAAACAAAATTATGAAGCAGGAAAAAATGTAAGAAATGGGGATGATAACTGAAGATTGCCAGGGTACATTCTGGGGAAGAAGAGGTGACAGAAGCAGAGAAGCAAATGCTGTATATAAAACTTTATGTCCTTAATATTCATTCTTGAAGATACCCAGAAGTCCTAACTTGGCTGATAAATATCACTAGAGGAGCATGAAAAACAGTGATAATAAATTAAAACTAATTAGCCTTGTACCCAAGGCTTCTGATTTTCTGTTTGTACTGAGCATTTTAACAACTTAGTTTTTGTGAAAAATGAAGTCTTTGCATAACTATCTAGGGACTACTCTACTTGCAAAAAGCCACTGACAGTATTCAAAGCAGTGCATAATTACACCAAAGCACTCCATTAATCATGTAGGCAGTATGCAGATTCATAATTGTGCTCACTATGTTTCTGGTAAATGAGGTTTCATGGATCAAACCAAAGAAGTGCAAAGGTTAAACAGCCCCATTACTTCACATTTGCAGAAAGAGCTTCTCCAAAAGTCTCTGAATCTGAAAATTAGAACCATTGCACTCTGGCACTACCATTTCTACTTGGGTTTGTTGGGGTTTTTTTTTTTTTTTTGTTTTGTTTTTACAGTAGGTGGGCTCTGTTGGGATTCTATAGTGGGGTCTTTTGTTTGTTTAGGTAACAGGGTTGTGGGGATTGTTGTTGTTGCTGGTTTGTTTTTTTTTGTTTTCGTGGATTTTGTTAGTAGGTACAATCTCACTAAAGGTCAGATGACCAGTACTGGTCATTTTGAGAATCTTCCAGTAGCTGCATGACTTCTTCAGTGGCATACAGCCATTCACCAGAAGGAAAACTGCATTTATGCAGGCTTCCCTAGGAGATCTATTTTGAGTATTAATCTCTCTATATGGACTCAGCATGTATGGGTTAACATCAATGAAGCTACAAAATCAATCACTAGGCTTCTTCCTAACATGTGAGGTCTAAGGATAAATCTTAATAAGTACGAGGGAAATTACATGAGTTGACTAAGCATATCCATATTTTCTCTTTTTAAAATAAATTGGAATTCTCCTTTCCTCATTATAAATATTCCTGTGGATTCACCTGAAAATACAAGCTTCAGTTGCTTATTAAACAGTAGCAGAACAACTCCAAAGGCATTCCCTACTGAGGTTCACTGAAGCGTTATCACTTTAGGATTGAAAGTCTCAGGGCAAACAAAATCACTCAGCTTTGAACAATGCTCCAAAATCTTATCAGATTTATTGCTTTTACAGTTTCAAAACATGGTGACAAAAGTCCTGCTGCTCTGAAAAGAATCAGCATTCTACCTTGACAAGTTGGACCGGTTTCCTGCCTTCCCAAATTAACATCTCTACCTCCGAATTGAGATTAACCCTCTTTGTACATGTTTTATGCATCCACTTATTCTGGAGGGTTTTAAATTACTTATTCTTGCATTATTCTGCAAATGGTGAGCTAAAACCACGTATGTTTTCTTTTGGTTGACAGGCTAAAATGCCACAGTACTTTAACCAAGTATTTCAGTAAATCAGTTTTATTTTCCCATCTTTTCCTATCATAGAAGCACAGAACGGCTTGGTTTGGAAGGGAGATTAAAGATCACCTACCTGATATTGCCATGAGCAGGGACACCTTCCATTAGACCAGGGTGCTCAGAGCCCCATACAACTTGGCCTTAACACTTCCAAGGATGGGCAACCAAATCTTCTCTGGGCAACCTGTTCCAGCACATCACCACCCCCACAGCAAAGAATTTCTTCCTAATATCTAATCTAAACCTACTCTCTTTCAGCTTGAAGCCATTCCCCCTTGTCCTGCCACCACATGCCCTTGTAAAAAGTTCCTCTCCAGCTCTCTGGTAGGGTCCCTTCAGGTACTGGAAGGCTGCAATTAGGTCAGCCTCAAACCATGTCTTTTCCAGGCTGAACAATCACAATTTTCTCAGCCTTTCCTCATAGGATAGGTGGTCCATCCCTCTGATCATTTTTTCCCATGTGATCTGAGCAAACACACCTGACAGAGTTTAACTACCTCTTCTTTTCAGCTAGATTGAATCTAGTAATATACATTGCCTATAACCCAGAAATTACTTCCCCATCTAGTTGGCATTAAAAAACCAACAAAACAAAACAAAAAACCCTCTCTAACAGAAAAATCTAGGGATTTCAGTCTACCTAGAACCTACCTCAGTTCTGCCATTTTCTGTGACTAAATTCAGCTCATATATTGAGCCTGCAGACCAGCCAGCCATTATATTAACTATTTACCAAATTTTCAGGTAAGAATGAGCATTCATGAAAAATAAAGTGTCCACAAAGTGATCCATCTTGAGTTTGAACAGGTCTATAATGTCACATCTTCAAGAAAAACTTTTTAATTTTCTCTCTGGCCAACTATCAAAATAATTGTTAAATATAAATCTAATGAAAGTTAATAGGAAAAAGTCAAAAATACAAATACACAAGGAGTGTTATACTAGAATACCATACGTATTCTATTTAATTTAAATAATTTCTCCAAATTAAATCTAATTTTTAATTAACTTTTAATTATATGCTGTCTTATTATAATTTATTCTAGCCATCGTGTTATTTACTCATCTTCCTTGAGGTTTTTCCTAAGCTAAATTCCTACATGCCTACCATCATTCACTTTTTCTACCAGCAAAATTCCTAAAACTTACAATTATTTTCAGCCCCTAAAAATGGATGTCAGATCCAGCTGCATGCTAACTGGAACAGTACTCTTTGCATGTCCTTTCTCATATTTTGGCCTGTTTTCATACAGAACTGCAAAACAGTACAAGGAGTCTCACAGAATTTACACTTCAGTGATGCCATTTAAACACATGGCAAGAAGTTGAAAACAGGAATAGCTGCAGACTCCCTTATGCAAATGAAATTTGGGCTCTCAGGTCTCCATAGCATTTTCACAAAGAGATGGAAAAGAATGGTAAAAGTCCAAAACTTGGGAATACATCGCACATGCTCCTTTCTTTTCTACAGCATTCAAACCAAATATAACCTTTCAGTAATATTTGCACACTTAGATATAAAGACAAAACTGTTTCTTAAAGTACTACTTTTGTAACTTCTGAGTTTTTTGAAACCTCAGAAATAGTTTTGGGCTTTTCTTCACTACATTTAATGGTAAGAAGCCTTCATAATAATACTTAAGATGCAAATATCCTCTTTGAACACGAAATGCATTACTTACTGGAAGTCCACGAGCACCTGGCAGTCCTGGCTCCCCCTTTAAAAGAACAAAAAAGAGTTTTTAAGAGGCATTAGCATCAAGTTTTTTAAGCAATACACAGGAAAATGTTCTCTCGCCTTTTGAAGGGTATCATTTAGTGGACATAGTCTGCAAGTATTATTAATTTCATTAATGCTATGCTGGTTTCAGTAAGACTTGCTAGAAAGGAAAGACTCTCTCAGTATTAAAAAGAAACAGCCTCTGGCCTTTTATTCCCCCACCCCCCAAAACTCAAGCATTCTTCCTACTCTGACTTCTGATTTATATTTCATTTGTTTAACTGATGATGAAGTCAGGTTTCACTTTGCTGGTTCCCACTGCACATTACAATGGCACAATTGTAATACAAGATGGAAAGGGCCTCAACTTTACTGAAGATGCTCAACCTTAATGTCAACAATGTAACGCCAGCCAGCATTCCTTACTGCTGGCTGTGGCAATGGAACCTCCTTTGTGCTGTGTGGAAAGGGCCCAGTACATGTGTATTCCATAGCTATGTTAGGATTGTAAGAAAGGCATCTTATCAGTCACATAGAGAAAAACAAAAATGCTGCTTTAAAAAAAAATCCATCGTTTCATGCATAATTTTGTTCCTACCTTCTGTCCTTTTGGTCCTGGGGCTCCACGTGAGCCATCGGGTCCTGTGAATCCCTTTGGAAGTAAGTTATCTAATGTTAATTCAAGGGTTATGTGTTTTTCTTAATCACAACAAAAAGAACATTATACAACATAGAAAAATGAGGCTATTAAATGAAATTAGTAACTGCAGGAGCCTTGCAATCCAAATATTTATTTACATGTACAGATAGAACTGCACAGGTTTAAAGTGCTAGCTTCTAGTGACAAACATCAGTGCCTGTGATATGTATCTTCAAGAATCACTCAGTTAAATCACAGTTAAATAAAGCATGTGATCTCACATGATCTTGTTTCCTTCTAATGGGAGATTGATGAATTAATTTCACAGCTAAGGTTAAAAGCAAAAACTTTCAATGTTGTGTGTTTCAAATAAAAGTTTCATTGACAACAACAACAAAAAACAAAACCCCAGGAAGCCACCAGGCTGAATTTAAATTTACCCTTTGAATTTGTCTATCTGGCTAAAATTAAAAACTAACAATGATACTATAACCAGGAATTCATTTGGAGTTCTTATTTTTCCTTTTGTTTCCAATTTTATAGTCAGCTTATATGGCTTAGAAATTTCCTGACATCCAGGAGAGCTTTTCTTGTATATTTATCTATTACTTTTATTTTTTTGGTACACTTCCACTTTTTTGGTACACTTCCAGCAATTCAGTGTTCACACAATTCTTCCAACAATTTGATTTTGAAAGCTTACATGATCATTACAAGCAATTACTGTAGAGTACCTTTTTACAATCTATTAAACCTGACACTGAAATAATTTTTGAAATAAATGAGATTTTAAAAGTCAAAACTGCCTCACCAATTAAACACAGAAGGTATTATAAATCATAAACACCAATTAAAGGTTGAATAGACAGTGGAAGTACAGTAAGGTCTCTTTTTTCTTCAAGTGAAAAAAAAGTTCAATATTTCAAAAGACTGTACTCTGGTATTAAATTTTCACTCATCCACTAATATGAGGGAATATACAAGTGTGAACAGATACCAAAAGCTGAGCTGAGTTTAGTGCATTCTGTTTCATGTGATTGTGTTTGCATTAATTTTGGCAAGGAAAATAAAACTATGCCTTAAGTGAAAATTGTAAGAGGCAATGCCTTTTAAAAGATGTGCTTATAGGATTTTGACATGTACAAATGGGTTGTGGGCCTGTATTTTTTCAAGAAGATGTGAAGTGGTATGAGATTTCACTCACAAAGCCCATTTCCTCTTACAGATATGAAATTTGAACAGTTTAGTTAAACACTCTTCCAGCTCTATGTCCACTAATTCTCTTCCCAAATCAAATTAAATATTAACATTTAACAGCACTGCAACCTTAAATAGATACTAGGCTTTTTCATTTATATAATTTGCAATACCCTCTCACACGCTGGTTTATGGTATATAATCTTTATTTATGGTATTTTAAATTTTTAAAGTTTTAAAAGTTTTTGTAAATTAAACATGAACTTGCCTCCCTCCTGGCATAACATCTAAGTTCTAATGCAAAAATCTTGCTTCATAACAAGAAGTGCTTTTTAACAGTTCTCTCAAGAGAGAGAAATATGAAGCTTCCAAAAAATGTTTGAAGGCATTTTTATAGCCACAAATTTATTCAAGAGGTGTGACCTAATAGGCCATCAACACTAGATGACGTTGAAACTTTTCTCTATTATTTTCCACAGGATGGGAAGATGCAGCAGCAGACTTTCCTCATGCCCTTGCTGCTCTGCCCTTGGATCAGAGGTGGCTTCCAGAGGCCACAGCACTATCAACTCATCCCTGAGATCACTGCCCAGTGCCCTTTCCAGGGCAGGTGGCAGCACCGACAGCCCCTGTGCTTTATTTATTTATTTTTTTTCTTGAAGAAAACAAACAAACAAACATGGAAATTCTAGAAAATCAAATGTACTCACATCAGCTCCCGGCTCTCCTGGCAACCCAGGGGATCCTGGTTTGCCTGCATCCCCATCTGGACCCTTCAGGATTTAAATGGACAGTTAAACATGTTTCATAGAGAGAAGTAGAAACAAAACTCAGAATTTCTTCTCTAGCAGAAGCAAATGAAAAGTGGCTGCAATCACTTACCGGTGGACCAGGGGGGCCCTTTGGGCCTCTCTCCCCCTACCAAGATATGAAAAGGAAGGTATTAGTCAGAACTGCAATAACCTTTTACAGTCTTTCATGAAAATCACTGATTTACAGATTACCAGAAAGAATCCTGAACTGACTCTTATTGTAGAAAATAAATATTAAATCCATATCATTTCTATTACAGACTAACAGAAATCATCAGAGAAACTTCTGACAGGAATCAAGGGAACATATGTAGTAGCTCCTATCAGGAATAATGCCACAAATCCTTATCAGAATTTCGTATGAGTGGGCATCACTACATAATCTCTTTTGAGATTAGATTTATAAAACGCTTTCACCCCATTAATGGCAGATAATCCCAGCATATGATGCTGATTACACAAAATAAATAATCCTGAGTTTTCTATACCAAAGATAATCTGAAAATCTGCTTCCTCCACTCACTCCAGCCCACTACAGAGCATGAGACCCATCAATTTTTCTTGTATCTGCAGCCAAATTCAAACTCCTGAAGATCAAAGGCTGACAGATAACGCAGAGCCAGCTCAGAGCATTTCCTGTTTCCTAGGCAGGGCACGGGAAACACTTACATCAATGCCATCAATACCGGGAACTCCTGGCGGCCCTGGTGGACCTGGGGGGCCTGGTGGACCTGGGGGGCCTCTCTGACAAGGAGTAAAAGAAAGGAGCAATTAGAGCCTGGCAAGCCATGGAGCCACTCTGGGGGGAGCACAGCTAGAGGCTATGGGTTAGTCAGGAGGTCACAGCTGTGACAAGGACCTGCATCCTCACCCCATGTATATCACTGGCCCTGCATCCTACTTTGACTATCACTATCAGGACCGGCAACACTGCCCTCACCAAAGGAATGGGGAAGGTGTTAAGCCCCCCTCCCTGGGCCCAGCCACTCTCCTGTGCCCACAACGCTGCCAGGGCCAGGTGGGCTCCACTCCCCACAAAGCAGGATCTGAATGTCCCCTGGCAATGACAGCATGGCAGAAATAAAAGTGATCTTTGCGGATCGAACACCAAAATGCACTACACTGATTACTTTCTTTCAACACAAAGGAGACAGTTTTCCTGAGAGCTCATACTAGCAAGGAAAATTTAAATCACCCGTGCTTCACTGACAGCCTCAGCGGTTTCCCCTTGTTCCTCGGGATTACATTAACATCTACAGAGGCGCTTTCTCAAAGCGCCGGGCTCCCGGGGGGAGGCAGCAGGCGCCGCCAGCCTCTGGAAACTCAGGGAAAGGCAGTTCCACATCTCCGTGCCTATAATGGGGGGCTCTGTTCTCCCTGCAGTCAGCTCTGCCCGCGGCCCCACAACGGGGCTCTGTGAGCAGGAGGCTGCTCCGGGCCCTGAGCCTGGACCCTTGGTCCTCACAGCGCTGCTGCTCTGGACACTTTTCCTCCACATACCAGAGTTCCCAGAAATATTCCGTCCAGCGGCAGCGGCGTGTGGAGCTCAGCCCCGCCGGTGCCACCTGCCCGGTGCTCGCCCGGTAGGGCACAGGCGGTGTCACTGCCCTGCCTCGGCCGTGTCATCCGCAGCTGCTGGGGGGACACGGCACGAACACCCGCCGGGGGTCGGCAGGGATGCCTTCGGTCCCTCCCTCTGCACCGGCACCCCGAGCTCCGTCCGCTCCCTCGCACTTACCTCGATTCCCGTCTGGGTTACCTACGAGGGAGGAAAAATAAAAAACAACAAAGCAGAGTCAAAGTCAGAACAAACTTACTTGAGCCAGGCCGAGGCAAAGCGCCTGCAGGAAGAGCCCCAGGGGCAGCAGGCGCCGGGCCATGGATGGAGGGAGCAGCCTGCGGCTGCCGGGGCGGGCGGGCAAGGTGAGCGCGGCCGGAGCCCCTCCCGGCTCGGCCCGGCCCGGGGCACGGTGGCGGGGATTGGAGGAGGGCTGGCGGCCGGGCAGGCGAGCACGGAGCGCCAGCAGCTCCTTAACCCTTTGCCCTGCGGCTGCCGGGTCGGACACGGAGCCCGCGGTGCCCCTGGGCCTCCCGCCGCCAGGCCCCGGTGCGGCGGCGGAGCCGGGGGCGGCCGCGCCAGCCCCTGAGGGCAGGCCAGGCACAGCGCCCGCAGGGAGCAGGCGAGCAGCCGCCAGAGGAGAGGCAGAAACAGAGTCACTGAAGGGTTAAAATGAGGCAGCGGCTGCTGCTGCTGCTCTGGGGCGTTGGATTGCTAAAAGCACCGAATACCGGGCAGGTATGGTAAAAAAGAGCATCGGTGGCCAGGAGGGGGGAGAGATAATGAGAATCCCGTGGGCTGCAGCGGCGGGCAGGGCGGGACAGGACGGCACAGGACAGGGCAGGACAGCACAGCGCAGCACAGGGCAGGGCAGGGCAGGACAGCACAGCACAGGGCAGGGCAGGACAGCACGGCACAGCACAGGGCAGGACAGCACAGCACAGGGCAGGGCAGGACAGCACAGCACGGCACGGCACGGCACAGCGCAGGAGAGGAGAGCACGGCACGGCACAGCATGGCACAGCGCAGGAGAGGAGGGCACGGCACGGCACGGCACGGCACAGGTGTCTCACCCGAGCGGGCAGCTCGCCGCAGCCTTCGCGCTGGGGGCGCAGGGGGTCGCAGTGGATCACCATCCACTGGATCTCGAACTGGCAAAGGAGAAAAGATCATGTTAATTCGGGTGAGGGGTCACGCTGACCGAGCGTCTAAGAGGTGGAATACTGGCACACCAGGCTGAGCATTAAACTCTAGGTATTTCATGTCAATAGCTACAGGTGGAGCAGGGCTTTGCCCTGCATTCCCCCATCCCTAACTGTGGAGGTATGTTAAAGACGGGGCATAAACCGGCCGAGGTGCTGCCACTCCTGAAATCCTCTTTATCACATCTTTACTGTTCTGTTTGTTTGCAGCCATCACGGTTTCCAGAGTGCTGAGACTGGAACACAACAGAAGGAATACCCTTGTTTCTTTTACCTGTTAACTGACACCATCATTTGTGAGCCAATTCTTTCCCTCCTTTATCCACTTCTCATTTTTAAACCATCATAAAAATAGCCAATTGAGTGCCATAATACACATATAAAAGAACTAATATTAATACTACAAGGCAGCCGTACAATAGCAACAGCCCAAACAGGAGTAAGTTGTAAACAGTATCCTCACACTAAATCCAAAACACAGCTCTGTACCAGCTATGAAAAGAAGAGAGCTAACTCTGTCTGCCTTGAGGCTGTGTAAAACAAATGTTGATAGGAAACATCTCTAACGTTAGAAAAAATTTTAAAATAAAACTCTTATGGTGGCAACGTAGTAAAATATGTGATTGGCTTCCCATTGATTAAGGAGAGGTGAGAGAAGGGCAAATATGTTCCAGCATTGCTGTCAAGACATCTTTTCCCTTGCCAGTATTTCACAATGATCTGGTTGATTAAGTTAAGATGATTTAAAGGATGCCATTATTTTGAAGATGTCTCATGTAGGTATTATGCTGTTATCAATATACAGTGTATATTGATACACTGTGCAGTCATAACGTTTTCAGAAATGAACCTCAGATAATTTAGGGGTAATCATAAAGCAAAGATATTAAAATGTAACCTTTTAAACCCAAAGATGGTGTGCTAGTTTTGCCTGAGGTAGAGCTTATTTTCCCCACAGTAACTGGTATGGAGCTGTGTTTTGGATTTGTGTTGGGAGCAGAGTTGATAGCACAGGGGTGATTTTGTTATTGCTGAGCAGTGCTTGGATGGAGTCAAGGCCTTTTCTGCCCCTGACCCCACCCCATCAGTGAGGAAGCTGGGGGTGCACAAGGACTTGGGAGAGGACACAGCCAGGATAGCTGATCCCACTGACTAAAGGGATATCCCAGACCCCAACAACATTCTCAGAATATAAAGCTGGGAGAAGAAGGAAAGGGCGGGGGGAGTTTGAAGTGATGCTCTCGGTCTTCCCAAGTCACTGCTACATGTGATGGAGCCCTGCTTTCCTGGAGATGGCTGAACACCTGCCTGCCATTGGGAAGTGATGAATTAATTCCTTGTTTTGCTTTGCCTATGTGCATGGCTTGAGCTTTACCTATTAAAATGTCTTTATCTCAATCCAAAAGTTTCCTTACTTTTACTTTTACACTTCCCATCCCACCATGGGATAGAGTGAGCAAGTGGCCCTGTGGGGCTTAGTTGCTGTCTAGATGTAACTACAAGGAATGTTTAAAGCCCATAGATCAGTATTCCTGACACACATTTGGCAGGATTCCTACAGAATTTCTGTTTCATCTTTATTTCTTAGTCAGCACAGATATGATTAACTGTGTCTGACTGTTCACTGTTTTGTCATCTTAAGTTCTACAGAAATTCCTGCAAATGCCCACCACCTTGGCACATCTCAATATCAACCTCGTAATTCAGTTGTCTTATCAGTATTGATCAGCTGATCAGTTGAGAGAGGTGAAGTTTAGGTAAAATGCAAATGAGACCTACATATGTAGGGTAGTATTTTCAGTATAAAATCAATCACAGGAATGCATTTATCAGCACCATAGTGGCTATTGCTGGCTTGGTGGTGATCCATGGGAAGTCACCCCTCCTGGGGAAGCACAACTGAGCTAAGCAATTTTCCATCTGGAGATTATCTACAATACCTTGTCAAGGACATCTACGTTTCTCCTAAGAGAGGTCTGCTGTCAACTGTTTGTACATTTGTTAAGTGACCAAGAATAAACTACATACATTTAATTGCAACTCATTCCAGAGCTATTTTAAACATGTTTTATCCATTTTTCAACATCTCTGAAACAGGCTTTTAGAGCTTCTTTCTCCTTGCACCTCTTTTTAAAACCTTTGAACATTACAGCCAATTCCAGTGTTATTTGGCTTTCCATAGCTAGAGTGTAGCCTTCTGGATGTGAAATTTCACAGGGTGAAAAAAAAACAAGATGTGACTTTTTACAGCATACAGACACAATCTGTTCTGTGGTGTAAATTAATCCCTGTTAAACAAATATTTACAAGCAGCTTCCTCTTAGATGCTACAAGTAATGTAGCTTCCCTGAGCTAGTTAGCAGCATGAAATGTCAATTAAATAATGACCAAGAGTCACTTCTAGCAAAGTGTTTGGTATCTATTATGAAAAAAACATGGTAATACCTCTGAAATCACAGTAATTAAGGCAATTATGTAATCTCACAGAAGTTATAATTTGAGCAGTAAGAAATTAATTCCCTTACCTTCCTATTATAGACATGTAATTTAGAAAGTAAATCCCTTTTCAGTTTTGAAATTATGCTAAATCTCATATTGCTTAGAGTTTATAATGTATTATATTAATTACTTTTCAATAAAAAGACAAAACTTTTTGATACTTTTGTCTAAAAAATAAAAGATAAAATGCAGCTGTGAATCTGTGTAAAAATTTGTCCTCCATAAAGCATTCCAGAAATCCTGGAATAAATCTTTGTAAGGGCTGAAAGGCAAGATGGAGTTGCTAATGGAGTTGTATCTATTATTCTCCTAGGCACTCATTGTAATAACAAGCAATAAAGAACCCCTTTTAAAATTATATGTGTTACAGTGCACCTCTGAGAAGTTGACCTATTCTGCAAGATAAATAGGGCCCTCACCAGAATGCTGCAAAAAAGAATGGGAAACACATAATTTATGTCCTTTTAAAATTCTACCACTGGAAGTAATATACTTTAACAATGCCTGGGAGTAAATTAAAAGCTGTGCCTAGGGCATATAAAATAACCAAGTCTTTTGAGATATTTAAACTTACAGTCAAGCAAGTTAAAGATTAGAATAGCCCCAAACATAGATTTATTTACTCAATTTATTTACTCAATTTAAAGAGAAATAAAGTACACAGGCTAAAACAGAAATTTCTGCAATATAAATAGACATTTTAAAAATACTAGTCCATCTGACTGTGTAATTCCTTTATCATCATCTCAGAGGTTATGGGGTTCCTAAATCTACATTATTGTAATATCAGGTTGAACCACTACCATTGCCTTTTTGGGCTTCCCAGCACAGGCCATGCAATTCAGTCAAGTGAGTCCTAAGTCAGCTCTGTCTAAAATAAAGTGTAATTTTAGGCATCCAAACTCAGTTTAAGAATATGGTGTCCTGCTTACTTTCTGTCTTCCCTGATAATTTTTTACAGTGTTTCATTATCCTTTTTGTCCAGAAGTGTGCATCATACTCCTGTTTTAAAGCCTAACTCATGCAAAGATTTTACTTTTTGTCATAAAATATACTTCATATGACCAAATCTTCCCAACAACATGCTAAAGCTATAAACAAATATTTTGCATTATAAATGGTGAATTATAGAAATTCCTTAATTCCATTTTGTCCTTTCATCCTTAAAGGAGGTTGTCCTATAATTAATGTAGCCCCACACTGGTGCCTGAAGATGTACAGCCTTAAACACAGGCCAGGCAGAACTTAATGCCAGACAGTTTTCCCTACCAAATGCCTGGAGAGCCCTGGGTGATCAATGCTGCTCAGTTGCATACCTGGCTGAAAAGAGAAAGTCTCTGCAAAACGCAGGCTGGAGAGTAAAGTGGATAAGATTCTAAGAAGACTTCTCTTCTGCTTTTCCTCACTTCTTCAATCCTGGCCAAAGGTCAGTCCAGAGCACCAACAGAAGGCCAAGATGGCCTTGATATCACATCTCTCTCCTCACTTGTCAGCTGCCATTTGGAATCACTACTTCAAGAGGCAAAGGAACCCTCCTTGTTTCTAAAGGGATGACTCTGTGTGCAATTGGAGGGCACAGTTTGCTCTAGTACTGTGTACCAGGTGCTGTAAAATTATTGCACTAATACCAATAGATTTCTCTGCATTTAATCTACCTTTCCAAAGAGGAAAACAATATTGGCATTTCATCCTACTAACATGCATAGAATATATGTAATGTGTAGTATTTTCATCATCCCACCTATCCATGCATCCATCAGTATTGCTCAGAGCAGTTAGCAAAGCTAAGATACATATGCTAATTTGTAATATGCTAATTGCCACATTATCAGCTCCAGCTGATTATTTTAATGACATTTTCAAAGACTAACTCTTGTTTTCAACAGAATTAGTGACTTTTCAGCTATTGAAATTTCCTCTTCCACATCTACAACAGCATGTTAGATTGATCTCTTCAGACACATGGGGCAGCTTTCTGCTGGCATTCTCATGAAAAACTGATTTCAATCCAGGGCAATACTGCAACTAAACATACAGAGGTGATGAAATATGAGATGCTTCTTTTGTTGCAATGTTTTCCCTTTCAGTTTTACACAACAGTGGTTAACCCATGTCCATGGGATTTTTTGCAAACAGTGTGAGATACAGTTTAAAATTATGTCTCACTTCACTCTTTTACTTCAAAGTTGTAACAAGTACAGGGATGTCTAGGAATTTTCATTTCTGAAATCTAGGCATAACCTGGGTCATCTCTTAACTTACAAGGTATAAGTGCAAAATTTAAAAAAAAAGTTAATACTTACCTGCCAATGAGTTATTTTCTGCCATTTCTGCTTTCAGAAATAACTTAAACATGCATTCCACAAAACAAAACCCCATATTTAATGTAAAACACTTTTTGAAGAAATAAAAAATTTTGAAACTTACCGGAACTGAAATCTGAGGATTATTTTTAAGTTTTCCAAGCACAGCAAAGCCATCAGTGTTTATTTTCCCTTTTGGTTTTATGTTTAAGGACTCTATTTTAATACAGTCAATAAAAAGTGTGACACTGTTTGCTTCCACAATTATCATAAGCTTGTGCCATTGGGAGTCAAACAAGAAAGGCAAATGTAAAAATGATGCTGTTTGGTGTCTTCCATCTGCTCCTTTATAAGAAAACTCAACACTTTTCATTTGACCATTGAGATTCACTCCAACTTGTTCTTTTCCTGAAGAATCCTGAATTTGCCAAATAGTCCAGTATTTCTGAAGTGTGGCCCCAGTCATCCGAAAAGTAGTTAGAAAGGAATATTCATCAGGCAATCCGTTGGAATATATGGCACTGTGTAGGATTAAAATACAGTACATTTGTTCTGTATTTGTTCTGAAAAGCTCCACATATCACCATAGACTAATGAGAAACCATTACTCAGTGGAACCATATCTCAACCATTCTTGTATCAGTGCACTCCTGCATGCTGAGCCCCAAAAGAAGGTGTTACTAATGGCAAAAGAACTCGTTCAGAAGTGTGGGTTCTTCCAATGTTTCACCATTTTTATGATAAACCTTTCTAAGAATAATGGATGGAGCAACAACTAACTCCTACTTTAGAGATAGAAAGTATATCCTACAATTATCCTGTTTCCCACTGTTAGACTTACAAAGTTGGTCAACAGTTTAGGACTTTGCAATGACCAGGGAGAAAGTGCAGATTTGATTTGATGTTGAAGGCATAAGAATGTCTTTTGGAAATGCATTTTCTTGTTCTCCCTGCCAATAATCCTTTTGTTAAGGTACAAGCTATCACTTCAACAGAAATCATTGACAAATATGTGGTGAGAACCCTCACTCAAAGTGTACTATGTCCTGTGACATTAAACCACAAGACTACAAGTAGCAGGGAACAGATTTGCCACATATAAAATATCCCGTATTTTAGCAACTCCTATAAGGTGAGCTTTGGAAACACAGGTAGCACTGGCTGTGTCACTGTGCAAAAGAGTCAAGTCCTTTTTTATTTCAAATGTATCACAGTACAATATTTAAGAAATTGGACTTTCCATATTTATTCTATGGATCATAAAACTCTAGGGTCATATCCAGTCAACATCAATACATTACTTGCCATCTACCCACATTTAAGGATAAGTTTAAATAAATTTCTTGAGCATGAAGACATGCCGAGCTATTTTGTCCCAGCTTTCATTAGGATAACTTCTCAAACAAGTAGACATCTTGAAAAAAGATGATTTTTGAGTGGCAGATCAATCCTATCTCAGCAGCTATTTATATAGCTTTAGTGAATCTCAGAATCTAGGTTATGGGGGAAAACAAGCAAAAAACCTGTCAGCTCTTATTCTGTATGCTTGATGACTACTGATTTAGAAAGAGAGTACTTCCAGAAGCCATCTCCCTAGTTTGTAGCGTCCCAAGCTGCAGTGCAGCTGTGCTCCAGCAGGCAGCGGCACAGCCTCAGTAGATTTCAGGGAGGATGCCGCAAGCCTGGCAGCAGCAGCAGCTTCGGCTTACAAATAAAGTACCCGCAGTGCTGGTGTCTCTCCTTTTCCCCGGGAGCCTTTGCACACACCTGAGAGCTGGGGTGTAAGGCAGGGAAATGTTTAGCTCATTATAAAAGGTGTGGAGACATACGAAGCTGGAAGAGGGGGCTCCTTACCAGTACCTTAATCTGTCTGTGCTTTGCTCTGAATTGTGTCTCTTGACTGAGGATGAAGTCCTGCCCCACCTGGTTTTGTTAGATAGGATTTTATCTAACTCATTGTTTTCTGTCATCATTTATTTTCAGTTTTTATCCTGCCCTCTCAGATGCAAATGTCACCTTGTGGATATTGTAGCTGGCCTTCAGTTCTGAGCCCTTTGCAGTGTTTACTGTGCCCTATTCCTCTTTGTCTTACGTTTCTGGCCTATGCAATAAGCATATATGTTCTTTTCTTCTCCAGGAAGATAGTTCTTCTCCCTATTCAGACATACCTTCACTCTTACTAAGCTTCTGATCCAGTTCAGCATGTGTCCTTCCTCTATAAAGTCTCTTTTAAAAATCTCCTCTACTGCTAAAACTTTAGCTCAGCTGGGTCATTTATCTCTTCAGATGCTGAATCTCATTTGTTCTTGCAGAAGAGCTGGTTTTTCTACTACCACACTGAAAGTGGTATTGTTAGGTAATTTTTAAATAGCCTCCTTGTGACATTCAACTTTCCCTGTTAAGTTCAGTGACACCAGGGTGTCTGATACACTGAGCCTAAAAGAAGCAGTGCTAATCCCAGATCCTCTGTGAAGAGGTTTTCAGCATCTCTCTGCACTGTAAGTTTTGTTGTCATGGCAATACTCGTTAAACTATCACACACATTCTCATTCGACCTCAGCTGACACAACTCTACTGCCAAAAAAACAAAACAAGAAAAGAAACAAAAACCCCTGGTACATGTACAATTTTTTTGATTAGAAGGTTGTTTATGCCAGATTGACAAATGAATTCTTTGCACTATATTTAGCTATAGACTTCGTATTTTTCAAGACATTACATGGGTTCTCCTTTTATAGGACATTAAAATAGGAAAGAAATATGTTCAGTTTTTCAGAAGATATGCAAAGAAGAGAAATAATGTAAGAGCTTCTGACATTGGTAAGAGAAAATCAGATTATAAGAAACATTTATCAAACCCTAAAGATAAATATTCAGAGCACAAACATGGAAAAGTATTCACATTTAAAAAAAAGACTAAAAACCAATCAGAAGAACTGCTGCCTTTAGACTAAAGACTCAGTATGAGTAACATGATTCAACACAGTGAAGCATGACCCATCACCAGAAAGGTACTCTGCAGGGGACTGTTACTGCATAAGATTTATACCTATAATTCTACAAGCAAATCAGAGACATATGCTCATTCATCTCAGCTACTCCAACAGTAATGATCCTATAGTGGTTTAATTGTATTTCAGAACACATTTCTTTCCAAAGCCTGTAATCCTTATATAGGCAAAACCCTTCCAAAATCAGCAACTTAAAATGCTAAATATTTGGAAACCATGGCAAATTTAGCATGATATTTAAATAAACAATTGTAGAGAAGCTATTCCTCCATCTTACTGCCAAGTGAAGAGTGGTGGATGCTGTAACTTTATTGAACAGCTGAAAGCTGTATAAGCACACAAATTCTTTCTGGAAATTGTTTTTAACACAGATGTTTCAATTCCACTGTTTAATGGAAGAGAACCAATGAATTTTAAACACAGATTCAGGTAAATGAGCAAAGAAAGAATTTATATGGAAATATATTTAAAGGCTAAAATCCAGATTTATTCCTAATCTATTTCCTATCCACTTAAAATTGTTCAGGATATGAGCCATCAGATCTTTAATTTAATCTTTTTCTTCAGTTTGTAAGAAAGCATTCCAGTCCTGCTTTTCTTGTATACTCATACTATTATTAACTGCTTCAGTTGTTTTATGAATACAAGATTAGGTCAATTTTTTTTATCGGATATTCGACTATTTGCCTAAATTTTTAAAGTATTGGAGGGTGGGAAGTTTGAAACATTTGTAGTTCATCTAGGGGAACTTCCGAAGCACTACTATTTCTTTTAAATATTTTTAAATAAATACCTAACATTTTCACTAACCCTATATTATGAATACTTAACAAGAAGATTTCTTTGAGATTTCAAAGCTAAGTCCTACCCAGGCTTTAATACAACCAAAGTAAGTCATCTGACAATGGTGAGGAAAGACCTGACCCATCCCAGTGAGCCCAGGATTCACCAAGAGCAGAAGACTTATGTTAGAAGCTCAACTATACACCTATTTAAGTTCTACAGAGTAACTGTTTATTTTATTAGATTTGGGGGTTTTTTGAGTTAATTTCTTAGGTGAACTCCATTGCTCACTGACTTAACTTAGTCTTTGCTAAATAAAGATTTTAGAAATGTTAGCACAACCCACTGGAGGTGGCTGTGGAAATTGCTGTGGCCATTCTCATGATACTGCAGTATCACGTGCCCAGGGTTGAGGGTTCTTCTGGTCAATCTGGAGACACTCGTGCTGCCTCTCCTGGAGCTGCCTGGACTCACAGCTGACCTGGCACACCCTGCCTGGCAGCAACTGAACAAGCAATAACAATAAAACTTAGCTCAGCACTTTTAAAAGCATCTGTCCTAAGTCATTAACCAGAAGCCATTTGTTAGGACTCATTACCCTCAGCTGATCTTTATTATTCAGAAACAGCCACTTCCGAGCTAATTAATTCTCTTATGACCTAATTAGCTTCCTAGCCGCATTTTGTCTTTTCTATTTCAGCATCCTCATCAATATCTGGGTGGGATAGCATACTCATAATGTGAAAGGAAAAGCACCTGAAGAGCTTTGGTGGCTGAATGTAAAAAACCCAGATCTTTGAGCACATGCACTTGAGGAGTGCTGCTTCACAGAAAAGCAATATTCCCAAAGGGGGGGAAAAGCACCAGAAAATAGGCCTTTGAAATTCTCTGGATACTTCCAGTATACTGATAAAGCTTATAAACTTCCTCCCTATTTTGTTTGGGGTTTTGTGTGTGTGTGTTATGACAGTTGCATTCATGAAGTCAAAGGTTTAGGATTTCATCCAATGCACAATGATAATTAGCCCTTTTCCCACATATAAAAAAAGTGTCATGAACATATTTCTTTGTGTCAATATATATATTTTTTAAAGATTTCCATTAAAAATAACCAATTATTATCCAAATCAACAGGATTAATTTTTTTAATTTGCTTACTAACTGGTGGGCACCTAAACACATACACAGATTAAATTGAAAAATGATGGGTTCACCACATCCAGTGAAAACAGCTATATGTCATGGCAGATCCAGACCAAGTTATTACACCATGCCATTACATGGAGAACACTGGATTGAACCTTCAGCAGATTTTACTCTAGAAGAAGCACTGGCCAATGGAAATTTATTTGGATGATGGGAGAAGCTAAATTATGACTTGTGTGCAATCCTTTCAGTTCATTTTGGGATATACTTCTGGGCAAGCACACAAAGCAGCAAAAAGACCAAGCTACAACTCGGTAGCATTTTAAGGAAGTTCTGTGAGTTTTTCAAGGCAAAAGCTACTGCTACATCAGAGACTGAATGCTGAGCCATGCCCATCCAATTGAGCTCTCACTGCCATACCATATAGCCACTCTAAAATGGGCTCTTCTGCTCTAGTATTAATCATCATGTGTTAGCCTAAAAAATTATTTCCCTGTTGCCAACGTGTTTGATGAGGGTCCCACCCCATTGCTCCCATGGCACTTGGGCTATATCAGCCAGCCAGCTCGGGAAAGCCAGACTGGCCATTTTCCCCGAACTCATTCTATTTTTCCCTGCCCCGCCTCTGGATGCAGCCGGGGCGCTCAGGCCGGAGGGTGAGCCCGGCGTGTGAGCCCGGCCCGCGGCGGCGCCGCTTCAGCACCGCGGGCAGGGACAGCTCCGGGAGCCGGGCCGGGCCGGGCAGCTCAGCTCAGCCCAGCTCTGCCCTGCCCAGCTCTGCCCTGCCCTGCCCTGCCCTGCCCTGCCCTGCCCTTCTCTGCCCTGTCCTTCTCTGCCCTGCCCTGCCCAGCTCTGCGCTGCCCTGCCCTGCCATGCCCTGTACTGTCCTGTCCTTCTCTGCCCCGCCCTGCCCTGCCCTGTCCAGCTCTGCCCTGCCCTGTCCTTCTCTGCCCTGCCCTGCCCAGCTCTGCCCTGTCCTTCTCTGCCCTGCCCTGTCCAGCTCTGCCCTGCCCTGCCCTGCCCAGCTCTGCCCTGCCCTGTCCTTCTCTGCCCTGCCCTGCCCTTCTCTGCCCTGCCCAGCTCTGCCCTGCCCTGTCCTTCTCTGCCCTGCCCTGCCCTTCTCTGCCCTGCCCTTCTCTGCCCTGCTCTGCCCTGTCCTGTCCTGCTCTGCCCTGCCCTGCCCTGCTCTGCCCTGCCCTGCCCTGCCCTGCCCTGCCCAGCTCTGCCCTGCCCTCCTCTTCCCGCCCACTGAGGGGGCCACGCTGTAAAATAACTCTGGAGCAGCTCACTGAGCTCTGCCCCGGGACAGAGGAGCAGCTCACTGAGGAACTGGAGCACAGTCAGGGCTCAAACCTTCAATTAATTTCCTGGCCCAATGACCCCAATGGCAGGAGTCAGCTCAGATGCTGGAGTAACACAGTTGACATAGGTTTGTTCAGGGGTAACTTGTGTATATCAAGCACGTATTTCACTAGAACCATCTATAGCAAAAAGCCTAAATGTCAGAATCCAGGATATTCCTCTGGCTGCCCTGGAGGACTTGAGACTCTGGCATGGGGCTCAGAAACCATGGCACGGAGTCAAAAACTCCTGTGCCTTTGATTCTAGCCCATGGAAAGTGAAAATATTGCTGCTTTCATCTGAGAATCTCCCATTTTTAGTGATGATCCCATTTGCTGTCTGTGTTTGGATTCACATTCATGCACCAGCAGTCCTGATTTGTGTTTCAGAGTGAAAGTAGCCAGGAGCCCAAGGTAACCAAACACTTAAGCTCTAAAGTAGCTTAATCTGGTGGCAATGAAGGTAGGAGCCGGGGAGGATTGCAGCTAGAAAAGTTGTTAGTGATAGGTGGAGTAAGACAGAAACACTTCACAATCCAATTATTCCAAGCTGCAACAGTAGTCCAGTTAATGGTCTTGCCACTTAATTGCTGAATTGAGGCATTCTTAATTACATAAGGTGCTGGAACAGAATCCAGACTTGCCTAAATTTGGCAAAGACATCTCTATCCTGCTGTACTGTCTCTATTCCTTCACCAGCAGCAAGTCTGGCCTGTAAAGCACTAACACAATTAGATCCTTAAATCCTGACTTCTATCACAAATTCACTGTAACATGCTAAATAATAATTTTCAACTTTTATAGATTAAGTGACCACCTAACCCTAACCCTAACCCTAACCCTAACCCTAACCTGTTATCTAAAAGAAGCACACAATGAAAAACCCCCTCACCTCAGAATCAGTGAGTTCTTATCCTACCTCATCTCTGCAATCCTCACATGCTGAGAAATCCCTTTGTGTCAATATTTTAAGAAAACTTTTTCTCTCTCCTCCTGTTACATTTTTTTGCCTCCCTATTTCAAATCATCAGCAACTTCTGACATTGCTTTCTAGAGGTGAATCCCTTAGCATCAGCAAATCTTGAGGCACTCTGAGCAATATCAGTGGTTAGAGGGAAATCCCTGAAATTGCTGCTACAGAATTAGTCTGATCTGGTGGTAGCAATGAAAAAAAAATTCAATTCCTCTTTCCTCTTCTGAAAACTTTTTAAATTAGGTGATCTAGTTGGTGGGAGATCTACCACTTAAAAGATAAGATTGCAAAATATCTATATTTTACAGCCAAACAAGGAAGGCATTACCTGGTTGGTATCCTGAAGTCTACATTGGGTCCCAATTTATAAGCTACTTGTAGAGAAGTGGATCCCACTACTCTCTCAACAATCCCTTGAGAAGCAGCTTTTTCTATTTGAAACTGAGAAATCAGGTCAAAGCCTGTAAGAAAAAAATATACATATCCATAATGTAACTTTCATTTTATTTCAGAATTGTGCTGTCACAGAGATGACTATAACCTGATTTTTTTTTAACAGCAGCTTTATCCTGAAAAAGTCAGGGTGCTACTTGCCTGGTAGGTCATCTTGGCCAATCCTGATTGTTGGGCAGATATCAATTCTGTGACTGGCACCCAGAATAGCTGGTAGTCCTGCAAAAAATGGTGAATTTACTAACCATGCACCTGCACATTGCCACAGATCACCTTATAAAATCAATGGAAGCAACTGTAAGATTATTATTAATTAAACAGAGCTATAAATAGAGCTAATAATTAGAGGTATATAATAATTTAAACTGTACTCAGTAAAGTAAGAGGTATAAGAAAATAATAATCTTTTTCTAGAGAGCTCCAAATTAAAAACAGGAACTTGATATGGTATTTGATCTTTTTTCAAGCCTTTAAATGAGAGTGTTATAATAATTCTTCTCTAGCAGAGCTGTTGAGAAATAGTAATAGTGTAAGAAGGACTGCTGTGTAAGGAGGTTTTGGGTTGTAACTTTTTGTGGTTCAAGCAAACTTAAAAAAAAAAAGGCCAGTTACCTAAATCAACAGTCTCTCTACTCCCAAGGAAACTTAAACAAACCTCATGCCAACTAAAGAAGTTGTTGTGAATCAGCTGGCATCTTTTCCATCCTCTCTGGTATTCCAAGCTTTCCCACTTTCCTCTGTGGTAGATTTGATCAGAAAATGAACATTCATGAAATGAACATTCATGAAATGTAATGTGGTGGCAAGAAGACCTTATAGACCTTTTTGTTTACCAAAATGAGAATGTAGAAGAAATTTGTTTGAGGAAACTAAATCTAAAAATCCTATTTTTCAGAATATTATATATCAAAAAACCTTGTCATGGCCATAAGACCTACAAGATACCCAGAATTAAAGAAGGAAAAGCAAGCATTTATTTGAAGAGTTTAAGAGCCATGCACAAGTCTAGTACCAAGTCAATCTGGAAAATGTTAGCAGAGTGTGGGTAGGGAAAAATGAAGAGTGGAAGCTGGAAGGAGAAGCATTTCTAACCTACAGAGAGCCTCTTGTGTGCTGCAAGGGCTCAACCCTAAATGTGGGTTTCCTTCTGACAACATAGGCTTAAAGAGAACATTCAGGTTGACACATTGCACCTTAGAAAAGACTTCATTCTATATTCTTTGATGAGACACATGGCTGACATCCAGCCATTTACATTTTATGCCCAGCAAATAAAGTAGGACCAGTTTATTGCCACATGTAGCAGAATATCTAACTAGAAGCACTGAAAGACAGGGAAGGTTTGTGTCCTGTATTTGCCATCTACATCCAGATTTTAATCCTTACTTTAAAAATACATCTAGTAGCAAATTTAAAGCAACACACACAGCTCTTGCTTTTTTCCTGGTTTTCATATATATCCTTCTACCCATTCATGCATATATAAATGCACATAGACAGCTCTCACTTTGTGTGATGGCTAGTTACAGAGGATTTTAGTTTTGAATAAACACAGAATAATTCTTTTGACATTCAAAATTACACAAAGATTAAATGTAGATAAAATCTGTCCCCTTACTTGATTGGTGCTGGATGGTGGCTGAGATGAAAGACCACAGAAAACTACACAGGTAAAAGAAAGCTGTAATTTTCCTGTAAACAGAAAGAAAACTCCAGCATGAATCTATGGTTTCTGACAGGTTCTGTTATTAAATTTCTCCCCCAAGCCATGCATATTAAACATATAAAATACCACCTAAGGATAAAATACCACCTAAGGATCTGCTAACAGATTTGACAAGACAATATCTTTGGCAAGATAATTTCTTTACATGACAACATTTTATTTTTGCCTTATAATAAAATATGTCAAGAAAGCTCTTTCTGTTGTAGTCCACCCGTATAATGCTGGCAAGGACAGCTTTCACTGTTCTAATCTCTTATTTACAGATGTCTCCAAATCCCACTTGTTCTCTTACCAGTGGCTTTTCATCTTCACTGCTGGATTTCTTCACTTCTCTCATGTGAATTGGCAGGGTAAATCGTCACAGTGCCTGCCTCCCTCTCATTAGTCCGACGGGGGAGTGCAGCAGAGGGTGCAGGCAGCAGCTCCTGCCCCACCAGGACCCTGCAGAGAGGGAGGTGCAGGCTGCTGGGCTGGTTTTAATCTCTCCAAGGGAAGGAGGTGGAGGCTGGACAGACATGTGGGTCCTGGTGGGCTCTGAGGGCGGACCTCTGGAGCCAGCTGAATATAAAGAAGCCAAGAGAGCAAATTAAAGTCTGCTTCTTTCAGCAGCACAAGGGCAGGGAGATACAGAAAATGTGAGTTCACTCACGTTTCACTCACAGTTCGGAAAATGTGAGTCTCTGAATGATGGGATCTGCTGTCCAGCCAGGCAGGGGAAAGAATTATATGTAACAGGAGGTGTGAGGAAGCTGGTGGCTCTGATAGGGTGTTAAGACTAAAAGTTCTGAGAAGAAGAAAATCCCTGCCCTATAAAGAAGGTATTTCCATTTATTTCCATTTCTCACTGTTTTACTCATCAGGAGAAACCTGTCTGGTGAGGTCCCAGTTGGTTTTTCTGAATAAAACAGGTTATGTAAAAGGGTTTTCATTGCTCAGATTCTAACCTCCAAGGCATACACATAGGTACTATTATTAAGCAGCCTCCTGTTCTGTTGTCATTGATAAAGCACTCCCTTTCCAAAGAGACTATTGCATACGCTTGGACACACAAAGACATTTACTCATATTTGTTCTCCCAGATACAAAAAGAGAGAGAGAAACTGAAATCTGTATGCATGCAAAGATCAAGGAAATTATAATAAAAAGCCAGAAGGTCCTCACAGGAACCACAGTCATGTATGTATGGAAAAGTATGATAGGTTGTTCTTATACATCACATTTTTAAGGTTTCATCTTCTCTAGACTACTGATATTGTGGTTAATAACAGCCAAAATTTCCAGATCTTTCAAAGTGTGGAATATAGGAAATGCAATAACCTCTGCTGTCTGATAAGTGTCTGGATAAATAACTGGGTAGTGAACTATCCCCTCCATCCCAATTTGCTGTAAATCACATTCCCAGTATTGGTAATTTCAATGTTAATGTGGTTTACAATTTTAAATCTATTTTTAGAAAGGGTGAGGCTGGATCACACACATGAAAAGTTTGCCATGAATGTCTGATTTTGATGCCTAAGGCAGTGAAGCTTTAGTGATACCATTTTTTCACCCTTGAAGGGAAAGATACACCCAGGGACCCTTGTGGTCCAGCACAATTGTGAACATTGCATATCAGCACCAGGGTTGTCACATGAAACCTCTGTCAATTCAAAAACAAAAAATGTGAAATATCAATTTGATCTCACAAGAAGTTTCCCCAAATCACCACACACCCGAGTGCCTGATTTCCCTTGCAGATATTTCCATTGAGGCATCCAATGGTACCCATAGGGCCTGAAAGGAGTCCATAGGGAGCTGGAGGAAGGACAGTTCATGGATGTCACTTGAAGCTGTAACAAAGGGGAACCTGGCATGTGAAGGAATGACAGAGAGCACCCAGGACTTAAAAAGAACACCAGAAACTCTGTGAAGGAATGGAAAAGAGTCAGGTGCCAAACCATCTCTTTTGCTGTCTATAAGCTGTGGCATTTCCTTTGCCTTTGAGACTGCTTAGAATTGCCAATTTATTTGAGGTGGTATTAAGGAAGAAAAAGCCATTTCAGTAGTTAGATATGGAACTAAATAGTAGCACGTTACAGGAAGTTAGCAATGTTTTTTGGTAAGTGGTGTGAAGATGTCTGCCATCCATTGTGTCTGGGGTAATTCACACACCCATCATTCCTCTCCTAGAGGGGGAGTCTCATTCAGAGAAATTCAGAGAACATATACTCTGTTTCTGGGCAATCTATAATCTAATTTTGCTTGCATTTCATTGCAACAATTCTCAAGGGTGGAACTTCTTTTATGTCTGGAGCATTTTTCCAATACAGGATCTTCAGAAAACGTTTTTACTGAAATAAAACATGGGAGATAGTACGTAACTAAAGCTGGGAAAATACATTTAGTATTCTGTTTGTGGGCAAAAGAAAAATTCTTTAGAAGACTGATAGCCTCTCTTTGCCCTCTGTGTATTTTGATGTCTTGCTCTTGAAGGAAAGCTCACAGTCTGTGATGAAATTCCTGATTAGATGCTCTACTAATAATTATCACATCACCTTGAAAGAGCCAGAAAAATACTAATTGACAGACTAGTGGCAGCAAATTTAATAGCCCCATGACCTAGCCAATATTATTCCCATTTCAAAAAAATGTGAAGTGGGATAGATGGAGTATGTATCTCACATATCTTGCTGTCACAGAGACAGTCCTCAACCAACTAACACTCATGTTTAGCTGATCTATTTCGATGTCACTTGATAGTTTTCTCTTCTTATGAATTGGGCCAGTACAGTTATTTTCAGAAAACCTCAGTGTGCAGTTATTGCTGTTTAGCCACTTGCTCAGGGATTCATCATCTAAACACTAACTGCTCATCTCTTGAACATGGATGAATTAAACAGTGGTGACTTTGCTCAAATACTGACTCCTGAAAATAAGCTATGTAGGAAGGTCATCACCTCACTGGCATGTGGAGAATTTCTTACACACCTGACTTCACATTCCATTCCTCAAATATCTGATTCCATATTCATTCCATACTCCTGTTCTTCTGTGTGGCTTGAGTTGGAGAACAGGTATTCACACAGCTGTCTCTGAGAATGTGGCTGGAGAGAAATAGCAAATGGGTAGACCCAGTTTCTCTTGCAGATACAAAGCTTGCTCTCTGTGATGAAAAGGTTTGCAGCAAGGTGGCTGCAGTTGGACTTTCAGAAGCTGCAATCCAGCTAAAAACAAAAAGGGCATGATTTAGAGAAGACCACGTGGCAAATAAGAAGGTTTCTCAGTTGAAGGTTGGATTTACAGCAATTTAGGATGACTAAATTAAGGGGTAAATCCTTTCCTGATGTGTATTTTCTGTCTGGGCTTGAAGCAGCTCAATGTCACTGGCTTACACTTTTGAGCAGAACTTTTAGAAGGACCTAGGCCAGTTTGTTCTTCCCCTGAGTATCTGTGACACATATCCAGGTACTGGGGTCTCAAGAGCAAGCTTTGGAACTGGAGGGAGTCTAGTTTGTGCCCCTGTTTAAAAGGAGCCTCTGCCTGTGTGAGTGATCCCATAAAGGACCAAGTGGTTCATGCTTCCAGCCCTTGGTGGCTCCTCGAGAGGAGAGGAATTACTTCTTATTTGTTGCCTATCTCCTGGAGACAGACACTCCTCTCCCATGTGGTCTTCTGTAAATTGTGCCTTCTGTCTTTTCATGTGACTTCAGCCTCTTATGGCCGCATTCTCTGTTCAGTTTACAATTTAAAAAATCCACTTTATACATTCCAACCTTCGTAGGGGTCACTGCTCTCTCTGAAGTTTACCAGACCCCAGGATAAGCACATAGCACACTCCTGACATGAGTAGGTTTGTTGTCATGTTGTGTTTGGCTCTCTCAGTTTGAGATTAACTGGGTGGGTGGCTGTAAATGATGGCATTTCTGAAACACCTACTCTTTATTAATCATGCTAAGAGTTAAGGTAACTTGGACCTGGGACTGATCTCATTGACATCAGGGCCAAAACTTGCACTGACTTAAGCGCCTTTTAATTAAACCAACAAAAAATAATTAAACCAGCTTCCTCAAGTGTAGAGTAATTGAATTGACAGCAAAACTATAATCCTTGTCAGGTTCCAACACATCATTGGAATTTAACAAACAATCTATTATCCAATAAATTCTTACCTTCATCATAAAAATGTGCTTTTCTGTCCAGAATTTTGTGAATTTTGGCATGGGAAGAAAAACAGCTTTTCTTTCCAAGCTGTCAGATGCTGTTTTGCATAAAGACCAAACAGCTTCTTTCTAGTAGAGGTCACTCAAAGAAACCTGGGAATTCTTGAGGCCAGATTCTCATTCCTCAGCACAATCCTCTTTACAGGTGAACCTCACTGTACTGGCCCTGCAGCCAATTTGTGAACACCTAGGCTGTCCAATGTAGAGTACAAAATTCAACAAATCCCTCAGGAGTGTTCTTGGAGCACAAATAGAGATGGTCTCTGTATGAAGCCAGACAAACTTCCACTTTAGCTCTATGTCCCCTTGCCATAATAATTCTTTCTGTGGATGAGGCTTGCAGTTCCCATTACCTTTGGATCAAAGTCTATATTGTGGCATCATTCCTATTTTTATTTCTTTCTAGGTCAGAAGATTTGTATGTTGTCTCCAGGGGTGTCAGACAGCAATTTTCCCCAAATGTTACAGTCAGTGTTTCAGATTATCCTAAATACAGGAGAATTTATTTTCTAGCGGAACAGCAAAGAAAGAGAAAAGTTAAACGGATTTCAAGTGTAACTATGCTAATATTGCCATGAACACTCTTGTGTTTCAGCTGAGATTATTACTCTAACCTCACTTACACATCTACTGATCACATGCATTCTCAAAAACTATAATGAAATCAGAAATGGGCTCTGCTGTCATTTATTAATTTGTTGAGTATAAAATGTAGTGAAATTTTCTCATTTATAATAGGAAATACTACTACCAAGAGCTAGATCCAAATTTCATGTAACTAAAAACAAAACAAAAAGCCACCCCAAATTTGGAAGTATTTTCAGTCAGAGTTTAATGAGTCTTGATAATATTCTTCTATATTGTTCTCTCCTCTAATACCCCTAAATATATTAAGATTCTTTTCTAGCCAAAATTACATTAATTGAACTTTTTGTAATTGTTGACATGATGGTACTTAGTTCTGTTGACATTTATCTCTAAATACTGCAGCAAGCATAATTTCTTTCATTGTCATCAAATACCCTTTGAAAGAGATCATGATACCAGTAAGAAAATATCTGAGGTGGGATCAGGTTTTTCCTCTCTTACACCAGCACATGAACATCATTACATCAGCTCATAGGTAAAAATACCCATAAAAATAAAATTAGTGTTTGATTACTTGAGGCAGAAACCAGGCTTTCTCCCTACCTCTCTGCCTGCCTCCCCTGGCCAGATTCAGCATCCTGCCTCCTGTCCTCAGCCCAGTCGAGCTCCAGCTGCCTGGACCCAAAGATAGGACAGGTTCCCCCCCACTATCCATCATGATCTCTCAGAATGAAAGACCCTGACAGGGTGGGAAAGAAAAGAAATATGCATATATGGCTACTTGTTTACACAAAATAGCAAATTCTATGGCACAAGTTCTGATTTTTATGGCCTAAGGGGGGAAGAAAAGCTATTTTACACTGTCGATGACCATGAGGATTCTGTAAGAATTTTTTCTAAAGTGGCAAAGTCCTCGGATTGTCCCAAAGTAATTTCAGGATTTTCACAGATCAGGACATCACTGTATAGTTTCATGCTTATTTAAGGACTACCTGAACAGCTCTGGGATGGGGACAGTAGGGTGCTCTGTTCATTTTGAAATGAAAGATGTGATTCAACAAAGTGTGGTGTTAAGACCACAGAAAACTGGCACACATAGATCTCTGTATAGAATTGATGACATTTAGAATATATATTTTGATCTTCAAGACATGTTCTGTATCAAAAGAACTGTTCCAAATTTTTAAAATGGTTATTTTCTCTCTTACAAGAAACATAAAGGACATAAATATATAACAATAACACAATAATTAAATAATTGAAGTATAATATTCAAAGTTTGTAAGTATTTAAATCTATATAATTAAAGTTTGCAATTTCATTGCACTGATTTTGTACTTCCAGTTACACCTGGTTATTGACTTCAACAGAGCTACTGAGTTGCAAAAAATCTTCTGGACAGGAATTCATTGAGAAAAAACTAAGAACCACAAATTTTTTTAACATTATTCCTTTTGTTTTCTCCCAGTGAACCCAACATTATGCCACAATGGGAACAGTGTGCTGCCAAAAGGAAAACCACAAAGAAGAAATCAAAGGGCAAATTTCATGATAATTTTCAAAGCAGAGGGAAGCTTATTAGTGAAGTCCCACAGAGACTTGTACAAAAGCTTGTGCCATTCAAAATATTCATAAATGTGATCTGGAAGGCAGGTATATAATGGAGAGGTTACATCTGCAGATAAAGGAAGTTACCTGAGCAATAAAAATGAACATTTGAAATTTACCCAAGCAATAAAAATTGAGCTGGCAGTGTGCCCTTGTGTCCAGGATGGCCAAGTACCCTGGGGTGCATCAGGAGACTGTGGCCAACAGGTCCAGGGAGGTGATTGTCCCCCTCTGCTCTGCCCTAGTGAGGCCACAGCTGGAGTATTGTGCTCAATTCTGGTCTCCACTGTTCAAGAAAAACAAGGAGCTACTGGAAAAGATCCACTGGAGAGCCCTAAATGCAATGGGGGGTCTGGAGCATCTCTCTTATGAGAAGAGACTGCTGGAGCTGGACCTGCTTAGTCTAGAGGCAAGAGTGAGAGAGGATTTTATTGATACATAGACACAGCTCAAATGCAGGTGCCAAGGTGTTGGTTCCAGACTCTTTTCAATGGTGCCCAGTTACAGGAGGAGAAACAGTGGCCATAAACCAAAACACAAGAAGATCCACCTCAACATGAGGAAGAACTTCTTTACCTTGAGGGTGGCACAGCACTGAGCAAGCTGTCCGAGGAGGCTGTGGAGTGTCCCTCTCTGGAGACATTCAAAACCCTCCTGGATGTGTTCCTGTGTCACCTGCTCCAGGTGACCCTGCCTTGGCAGGAGTGTTGGACCAGATGATCTCCAGAGATCCCTTCCAACCCTAGCAGTTCTGTGATTCAGTAGTTCTGTGATTCAGTGTAAGCTGATGGTATAAATTGTTGGAAGTTCTCAAAACACCTTGTAAGCTTTTCACAAAATAGCAGGTCAAATCCCATATAAATAATTAAGAAATAATAGTGAACAAGTAATCCTAAATTTATGGTGGTTTCTACTGTTGTAGAAAGTTATGTGTCAGCTGTGAGAGGCAGAGCTATGAAAGCATACCTTAGTGCTCAGCAAGGGGCAAAAAACACACTGTATGTTAGGAGAAATTAGGGAAACAATAGTGAACAAAGCAGAAACCATCAAACTGCTGTGGTGTAAAGCATGGTCAGCCGGGATGATCAAAGGTTCAAACTGGTTCTAGTAGGGAGAAAATTAAATGGATGAGGATTCTTCAAGCCTAAAATCTAACATCTAATGAAGTCTAAGCACTATGGTAAAGTGAGTAAAGGATAGTTGTCACTCTGTTGCAGAACAAGGACTAAGTTTACAAAGAGAGATGGAAGCCAGAATTTTTAAAACAAGCAACAAACAGCATTTCCCCATACCACTCATAGGTGAGGGGTGAGATTTTTTTCCACTACTTTTAGTATTCACCATTGAAAATGCTAAAATTTTTATGGGACCAAAAAGAGATACTGGCTGGGAAAACACATGGGAGAAATGTTCCTGTGTACTTGTGCTACATTTACCTGCTTCTCTAGGCATCCACTGTTACCTTGATCAGAGAAATTATACTGGACCAGATGGACCTTTGATCTGACATGATACAGCTGCTCTTCTCCTTTAATACTTAAACAATTTGGAATACTGAAAATTCAAAAGGGAAAGACTGCCCTTTTAACACCAGAACACATTTCAGAGGACTTAGACATAGTAGTACACTTAAAAAAAAAAAAGCCAAGCAAGGTCTGAGAAGGAAAGGAATATTTTACTTATGTTTCCTAATATTTTCAGAGTGCAAGATACTGGGATGGAAGTTTTGTTCTTGTATCCAGAGAGGATTCTCAAAGATCACCTCACAGACTGGATGTTAGAAAAGAACCCCAAAATGTAGAAGCATAGAAGGAATGATCCAGGGATACCACCTGGTCCAGCCTCCTCCCAATGCAGAATCACACTCAGAGCCAGAGCAGGTTGCTCAGGGCCTTAGCAGGCTGGGACCAGAATATCTCCAAGGCCAGAGACTCCAGAACTTCTCAGGATGACTGCACTCTTTGTTCAAGCAGATTTCCACTTCTACATCTGAAGAGCACCTTGGAACCTCCATCTGCCTCATTCCTCCTTCTCTTGCCCTTGGGAATAAATGTGAGAAGGAGTTTCACTACCACAAACAAGTGATTTGATAGTTTTTTTCCATCTAGTTTGTGTGGTTGTAAGTAGGTGTTTTCTGCTGCAAGAGTGTGAGGAATCTTGTGCTCACTTTAAGAGAAATGTTTAGGAGACATGCAAGACCACATGAATTCAGAAAAAAAACCCCAACATTTTACAGTGATATCTGGAAGATATTTCTTCTGGAAAATACATGAGAATCTTTTCTTAAAAAAAAAAAAAAAAAAAAAAGAGTCTGAGCAGAAAAGTGTTTACCATCTCTTCATCTTGATTCATGTCTTAATGGTTGACTTTAAAAAAGATCAGCAAATCTTTTACTGCAACTCATTGAAGGAGGAAGGTGGCCTGCCTATAAATAAATACATGTTGATTATGTAGTGGTATAAACTTCTCTGTCTCCCATGTTACTGATGCAATTCTCTGAACTGCATCTCATACATGATTAGGTATTTCCTGTTGTCATGTGTAAATTAGTCACTCACTCCTGCAAATGTCACAGAACTTGTTCTGTTTTTTTCCTATTTATTTTTTTATGTTCTATAGCTGGATTGCACAAAACAACTGTTGTTACTACCTTTTTTAATTCAGATTTTTTTGCCACCAGTGGGCTCCATGTACAACAAAGCTTAATAAGTCTGATTATCCAAAGATGCTATACTTTCTGGGTGTCTTTTGGTTAAATTTCTGTATGTAAGGTTGAAGTAAATATTTTTAACAGTAAAACTTCATGTGAAGTACCTCAAGATTCCTTCCCTTTGCTTACAGTTGAGATGGTACGGTGTTCTTATGCCTACCTAAACTAAGTATCAATCTAAAACAAGCCCTCCAGCAAAGGTATTAGGAAGATGAACATTGAAATCTAGCTGCTATTATGGTTTACAAATCAAGAATCAGGAGCCTTGCCACAAAAACCAAGTAGGAATGTCTCCTGTGTACAGGATTCTCATCTCCATCCAAAGGAACTATGCACACACAAAAAAAAAGGGAATAAAAATAACCTCACTACAATGTTCTGAACCATCAAACATATTTCTTCACAAAACTTGAGATCTTGCTTGGATTATGCAGACTGTGTTGCATGCTGCAGCCACTCTAGAAAGCAGCCACTTGCTGCAAAGATTTACAGCACACTTTAAATAGTTGAAAGGGAAGATGAATGTTCAAGGGGGATTAGCCATGGGAGAGGACTTCTGCCTCTTCTAGGTCAGCACTCAGCTGTGGAGAGCCTGGTTCAAGCGTGGCTTAAAGAAAGAGGCCATGAAGGTATACAGCTGATGGGAAAGTAAAAGGCAGCTGTAAAGCAGCAGTTCCCAGGCTTGATTTTGTAAATAACTAGGTTCTCAGACACCTTTTCTGTAAACAGCAGGATTCTCAGACAGTCTTCTCATAACAGTCCTTGGCTGCTCTGGGAGCAGATATGAAGGTTTTGAGAACTTTTCATATCACAGTGAGAATACTAATTTTGGTTTCAACAAACAACCACAGGTATTGTAAACAAAAGGAGGGGTTAGAGTTTTCTCTGCAACCTATCGTGAGCTCGAATTTTGCAATATGCATGAAGTTAATTAACACTATTATAAAAGATGACTGATTTGATCAATAAATCGGAGTCGATGCTGATCAACAAAGATGGGTCGTCTCCCTTCACTTTCAACACTCAGCCTTACTCAGAACCAAATAAAAGTTGTTAGCATCTCCTGTCTACTAGTCCATGTGAAATGAATTAATGATCTCAGGCCAATCCTTGGCAGACAAAAACCCCACTGCAAAATCACTCTCCCTTCTGAAAGCTTTGTAAGAAAAACAAGAACTAATTGGATACAGAAAATTAACTACCTTGTCTATTCTAACCAAAGTCTTTCCAGGCTAAGAATAAAACCAGGTAGTGGGAAAGAGTGAGCAAGTAGCTGCTTGCCTGGAATTAACAGTTTTGAGGATAATCAGATGATTTCCAGGAGTGCAGTATCTCTCAAGGCCTTGTGAATCCATCTGGAAAACACAGGTACATGTGAGCAGCACTCTATTGGGTACTAAACTCTACTTGAGACAGAGGGTTATGTTTAAATTGTTAAGAATATTTAAATTTGTGTTAGCAATTTAAAGGATCATTTTAGGTCTGAGTTCTCTTGAGCCAAATCTTAGAATAATGAAGGTACTGGACAGAAGAGCACAAACATCCTGCTTGTGGTGAGTTTGCCAAAGGTGTGACAGAGACTCATACACTAGTTCAGCTTCACAGGGGTTTCTGCAGTTCCTCCAGTCCCTCCCCAGCCCAGAGGAGGGCTGATCTCAGGTGCTGAAGACCTGTCAAGTTCTGTTATTTCCAAGGATGGACAACTTGTTTCACCATTCAATTACTGTCTCACGTGGATACTTCATAAATATGCTTACTTCCAGCATTGCAGCTGAACTACTTAGCAGTCCTGGAGCACAGAACTACCAGCAAACTGCTCGACACAGTCAGCATATAAATATGGGAGAGAGCCTTTTCCACATTCACTGTCAGTCAGGCTGTCTCCTGTAGCTCTAGGACATTTCTCAGAGTATTGCAGATGCTTTGATGTAATTGAGAAAAATGCTCTAGGGCACTGAACACAATTTTCAAGGTAATGCAGCTCAAATTTGACACACAGTGTCCTCTGGTTCTGTGAAATTGCCATAGGTTTTTTCAGGAAATTTCCTATTTTCAAGTTATCTGTGTCTTTAAGCCTCCTCCATAATCTCATTTAATGCCGCCTGTGGAAAACTTTTTTTAGGATGAGTTCAGGTCTATATTGGAAAAGCCTTTCCTAGCATAATAATGACAGAGTGTGGGATTTCTTGTGACATTTTTATACTGGAAAAGTTTTAGTGTGTATATATAGATATGCACACACCATTATACCAGATAAATGGGCTTTCATCAGAACTGGCATAAGTGAGTCCAAGAAAAGCAGAGCTTCATTGCAAGGAAGCTATCCAAACTGAGAATTTTTTTCCAGTGTGAAGAGGGCACAAATAACCTGCCTGTGGCAACCCAATTTGTGAACTGATTTATCTGTCCAACAGATGGAGTTTTACAATCACCAATGCTCAGATTCTCACACCATGCTATTCATTCATTATAAATTAAATTAGCTCTAGCCACATATTAGTACTGCTTGATATTGATAATTCCAGATGGATATATTCAGACATGAATTAATTATTGGCCATTTTCATCATTATGAGTGTTTAGGTTGTTAAAACACACTAAGTCAGTTTCTATCTTTAGTTATACTGCTGAGGTATTCAAGAAATGTGATTTTTTTAATTTTTGCTTTCAAGTACTCTAATATTACCTACACCTTGCTCAAAGACAGTTTTGCTGCAAAAATATCAGAACAATTAATTCTGTCAAACACTAGTAAGCTATACATTCTTATGTTAACTATTACACATCCGATGTAGATGACCTTTCATTATTTTCTGCACTCACTGCATATTTGGAAGGAATAATAAAAGCATGTCAATGATTGCCCACCCTTTAATTACCAAAAAAATATTTAGTTAATTTTGCCATAGTGATCCCATATTTTCTATAAGCTGACATCTCTTATTGGCTTAATACTGTGGATTTTGAAGAATTTCCATTTGCTTTGCAACACAGTAATAGCCTTATCACAAGTGAAAAACTCTGAAAAACAAATGCAAGTGCAACAGCCAGGAGAGTGATCATGGACTGACCTGGGATAGCTGGATAAAGAGCTGTGGGCTGATGGCCATTCCCAGCCTTACCAATGGAACAAGATCCATTCCTTTGGGATTTAGTTCCAAATTCTCATGGTTAAGCCATGATCCTTTATTTGTCTTCTGCCCTGATGAATCTTGAATCTCTCTCTGCATACAGTGAGCCAGGAGCACACATGGAATGGCTGGACTTCAATGACTCCCTATAGATGGAAGAAGAAATTGAAGCTTGATCCCATACATGCTGGACATCTGGGCAGACTTGAGGGCTATTGCTTACAAAATAGGTGTGGTGGTAACATCACCTGTAACTACACCAATTGTTGATTTGAAAAGGCTGGAACTGATTATTCTTCCCAAGATGAGGTGTGGAGGCCTGGTCACCAGGGTGGACTCCATGTCTTGGATGTTGAAGGTAGGGAGGAAATTTCCTCAGGTCTTGAGGCAGGTACTTGAGCTGTAGGTGAGGATTTTAAGCATATTCCTGTTGGTTCCCCACAGGCATTAAGCCATGTCTATTTCTCTTTATGCTCACTGACTAATTCTACAACCTGGATCCTTTTTGAGGAGGAGAGCTATAAAATTAGGATTCTGAGTATGCATGCAGTTAAATCTCTTGCTTTCTGTATTCTTTTTAAAAAAACTTGCTGGGCATTTCAGTTGTTACATAATCTTAACATTTACCCTAGGAATTTCCTGGGAGCGTTATCTAATGCTACTTTTTGTACAAATGCTTCAAACCAGTATGAAAAAAAGGAAACACACTGAAATGGGCTTGATGGAACACATTAGTTGTGCAAGAGTCTCCAGACTTTCCCAATGCCCTCTGCTGAGTTAATCCTAAAAATTTATTCAACCAGCTATCATAAACTGGTAAAAAAGCTAAAGAAAAGAATGATTTGACTATTATCACCCATTACTGGCCACATCTTTCTGTTTTGCAACCAGGGTTGAGACACTGCAGCTTTAGCAGATTTTTTCTTTGCTGGGGGTTTTTCTCTTAGGTATATTGCACTGGATGGAAGCCAAAGGTAGAAGTGTCTGTAAATTACCACGTGCTCCAGAGCAGTAATAATCTCAGAGTGCCCTTGACATTCAGAAATAGAAAGATATTACTTGGATAGAAATGTGCATCTCACAGCAAAGAGGCCAAGAAAATGCTGTAAATGCTGCAGGTGTAAGGAAATGAGTGAGTACATATCATGCTGTATGCACGTTCAAATTCTATGGTCTGACATCTTCTTAAAAGTGGTAAAAAAGAGATAGAGTTAGGTTTTCTTCACTGAATTGTAACTGCATTTATTGATACTTATAAAATCTCTCAAAAATAAATTTCAGGGATGTTGAATTCATCATTACTTACTCAGTGAAATAGTGTGTTGATAACTGAGGGCCACCCAGCATTCTGAAATGCAGATCTATACCATTTTTCTTGCTGGGTAAATATGGAGTATTACACTGTGAATAAATACACACTCAGGACTAGTGTGTATCTACATACAATGCAAGTTTTCTCCAGTAGTTCCTGAAAGTCACTTTTCTACCATTCTGAAATGTATTTGAGGCCTGAACAAAGTGCACACCTGGCACGTAGGGTTGGACCAGAGTTTATGTTCACAGTGCACATTGTAGGCACATAATGTAAATTCCCCAAGCACTGGTACATCTCCATCTTTTACCTTTTGGATGTAACCATCCAAAGACATTGAACAGTTGTGCAAGATCAGTGGATGTTGTTCCTTACCTCATTACCAGCCACCTTAAAACAGGTGTCCCAAAGAACACACACCACATTACATGATTCAGCTGAGATTTCCATTTCTCTGGACATCTGGAAATGAAGTGAAATGAAAATGGTAAGTGCTAAATGTTGGATTGTGACCTTTGCTTGCAGCTCTCAGCCCAGAACACCAAATGCAGGTGAAGGGACTACAGTCTCCAGAGAGAGCAGATTCCTTTAGGGCATCTGCCCATCTCTGTACCAGCAGCAATGAGAAATGTATTATCTTCTCTTATCCTTTAAACACTCAGGGCTAGAACAAATTTTATACTTATTGCTCAAACTGCTTTGTAGAAACCATAAAAAAATGCAACTCCTATTCCAAAAGGCTAAGGTTAAAATGGAAGAAAATATTGGTGGTGACGAGTATTTAATGAGTTGCAACTTTATGTAGCTGCTTTGGAGAGAGTAGATACTCGATACAGTTTAGGGAACAGGGCCTTGGAAGGAGTCTGCCTGGAGCAAGGACTGACCAAGGACTGACAACCCCCAGGACAGGCCTGGCACCGCTGGGGCTTTGCTGGGGAAGGGCCTGATGGCCCCAAGGGTCTGACATGGACTCCTGAGCCAGGGCAGGGGGGAGGGAAGCCAGGCTGGGACAGTATCAGAAGAGAAGTAACTCCCAGGATGAGGGAAGTGATTCTTCCCCTCTCCTTCACTCTGGTGAGGCCTCACCTGCAGGGTTGCATCCGCTCTGTGGCCCCAACATAAGAGGAATGTGGACCTGTGTGCAGGATGTGAAAAGCCCAGAGCAGGACCCTGAGGATGATCAGAGAGCTGGAGTACTCACCTGTGGAGGCAAACTGAGATAGCTGGGGCTGTTGGGCCTGAAGAAGAGAAGGGTCCAGGGACACCTTAGAGCCTCATTCCAGCAAGGGGATGGATGGGGCTTTGAGCAACCTGGGCTACTGGAAGGTGTCCCTGCCCATGGCAGACAGTTGGAACTAGCTGGCCTTTAAGGTCCCATGATGATGATGATGATGATGATTATGAAGTATGGCCCCCACTAGAGGCCTCTGATTTTTAGGTGATACATCCAGAGTCACCAGATCCCCCCGAAAAAACCTTAATGCCAAACCCCGCAAAACAATTTTAACATGCAAAGGAAGATACTGTGTCCACAGGGAATGGCTTGTCTGAGAGTGACACTGGCTGCAGTTATGCCTAGTGATTTAATAATTGCTACATCATGAGAGTATGCAGTCTTTTTGCTATTTAAAGCCCAGAAAATGAGAAGTTTGAACATGTAGTTCAATAATAGTTATGGGAAGTCACTCCAAAAAGGGCTAGTGTTCTGGAAGCAAAACACGAAGCTTCAGGATCTGAGATGGATGGTGATGGGTGGGGTAATTCCTGGTATCAAAATGATTAGGAGATGGAAACCGCAAAATCACAAAAGTAGAGAGATCAGGAGATGGTAGATTTAAGAGCAACCTTTTTTGCCTTTTCTAAAGAAAAATCCTAGACTTTTGTCAGGGCACAAATATGAGAGAAGTAAAGGAGAGGGAAAGTTTAATGATTCCTAGGATGTGATTCATGTTAGTGAACAGAGCCTTGGGAAAAGGGTATTTTCACTCTGTGTGAAACCTTGAGTCTAAGAAGTTTGTGTGCTACCCAGACTGTGATGGAAACTACCCCTCTATACATTCTAAGATCACTGTCTTAGAAGAGCATCTACACTAATGTAACTGTGCACTAACGTCCACGAGCTGCCTACAAAGCAATGGGAACAAAAATCAAGCTCAGAGGGATGCTAAGAAAGATTGAGAGAATAGCTGGGGATGGAAGAGGAGACCCAGGTGAACAGCCTGGGAAACATACAAAGACAGAAAATCAAGAAACAAAAATCCATCCAGAATTTAAAAGTCAACAAATATGAAAGGAAGACAACATAAAGCACTTGAAGCAGCCAGGAAGATTGGTGTTCAGATTTGCACTGTTTCTGCTTCAGTTGTTCTGTGAAGAAATACCAGTGTTTGGCAAAACCAAGCATGTTTATGACATTTTACAGATTTATACATTTCCAAGCATGCAACTAGACATTTCACTACTGCTCTCTTTTATTCTCTTCCCCAGTTAGTCCCCATGATTTCCATAGAAATTAATGGAAGTATCTCACTTTTTAGAGATGTAGACAAGACTAGGATCTTGCCCAGGAACATTTATTTCAAAATAGCTGATTGACACATTGATATGAAAGCCCCCTGAATAAGTAATGGATTCTTTCATGTGCCTGCTTGGTCTGTGTGTGTTCTGCCTGCTGCTTGCACAGCAGATGCTGTAAGAGCTGCTGGAGGAAAGACAGAGAAGCAGACATGTAGGTTAAACATAAGCAGTGATGCTAACAGGGTTTGGGCAGCACCTATTCAGTGAGCCCATTAGCTGTGAAAGGCACTCTGGTGTGAGACAAGCTTATGTCTGACCAAATTTTTTTCTCACTGAACACAGAGATATTTTAGAATTTTTTATATTGTTCCCATGGAAACTTTCCCTATGTCACTCACATTTTTCTTGCTGCAGGTCACATCCTATTTCATCTTCAGTTATCATTATTATTATTATTAATGTAGATGGCAGTTGCTTTATGACTGCCTTGCAGATTGCATACTCCTATAGTCACCCTTTAAGATAAAGATATAATTGTCATAATTGCTAGGATTCAGCTGTCATTCACTTCCTGTATACAATGTGGCAAGGAAAAGATCCTCATGGGCTTTGTTTGCCAAAGCAGCCTGTTTCAAGTACAATGGTCCAAAATAGCATCGGATGTGGTTTGCATAGGATACTCCTATTCCAATGTCTGTAATGTTCTGATCCTCTATACAACTTGTGAAAGGTCATTAATTATACTCAGATGGGCCTATTATAGGGTAAAATCCACAAGTCATTTTGCTGCTTAGTGTTGTAAAAACCTGTATTTGTGGGAAAAAACAGGCCAGTTGCGCTTTTCTTCATTTTGACTAGCAATATTCTAGCTGTAAACATTTTCAGAGAGATGCTGAAGTGCTCCCATTATGTTCTTCTTTTTTCCCTTTATTAATTCCAGAAGATTTTTGCCTGTTGATGCCAGTGACTGTAGCCCATGATAAAGCAATTATGGATCTTAAATGAGTAAAGAAACATATTGTAATTATTTTTGTGTATGTGTACATATGTATGTTTTCGAATAGATGCAGTTCTGCAATTGCTTGCCTAGAAAATAGTTTAGCAAAATATCCCTCAGAGAGGAAAATTATATTAATCTGTTGATGAAAATCAGTTTAGATCTGGCCAAGCTACAGCTTGTTGGAAATAACTTCTTTCTAAAAAACCAGTCTTTTTCTTTAGAATGAGTACTTAAAATTGAAAAATAATGCACAAGTGCACACCTAAGAGAGTCACCTATTTTTTTCCAATAGCAGCTGTTTCTCTAACAACTCACTGTAATACACAGCTTTTTGCTGCAGGCCTTCCCAGTTCTTCCTAATAAACAGCCCCCTGTGTTTCTGTATACCAAATATGTACTATGACAGGAAAAAATTGTATACATTTATATTCAAATATAGAAACAGCATGTCAGAGTGTGAATGTGCAATCCTAACGGATCAGACTGAGATTTGGTCAGGACTGATGCCCTGTTTCCTCCAGTTTCCACAGAGGGATTTACCCTGGCTCCTTTGTAACTTTAAGTGGATAGAAAACTCTGCTTATTGACAATGCACTATTGTCAGTCGTCTGCTACAATTCCTTATCACCCACAACAGAGCATGAGACACTGACAGGCAAGGAATAAGGAGTAAGGCAGCAACTCCCACAAAGCTGCTTTTCCTGTGCTGAGCTGGAAAGGGGGGAATTAAATAGTAAATTATCTTCTTGTTCTTTCACTATCTTGCAGCAAGAGTAGTCCTGACACATCTCCCTTTTACATGTGCTTTTAAGATATTTTTTATCATGTATCCTTGTCTTCTTGCTAAAATATGCAGTGCCAGTATTTTCAGCCTCTCTTCAGTGCAGAGATATTGCTTCACTTTTGTCATTTTTCTCATTCTTACATAAGGTACAGACTCTCTGAGTTAGGTTGATCTGCATCATACAGAATATGCATGTCAAACTGCAACACTCATTTGGCTAATAGCTGCCCTTTCTTCTTATTTGAATATTTTTCCTCCTGCATCTTAACATGGCTTTGTTTCTCCGTGCTTGGATGCTTGTGAGTATCATACAACTCTTGCTACAATTTGCTCTTTTCACACAGGATATGAGAGCTCTTTTTCTGGGTTTGTAGGAAACAGGAGGCAAGTCTGGCAGTGAGAGCACTTTTCAACCTGCAGCCACAGAAAGCATCCATATTGACAATTACCACTTAATTCTAGCGGCTTCATTGTCAGATGTATTTTTTTTTCTAGCATTCGCTGAATGTATTTTTGTAACAATACGGAAGTTATCAGAGTGGAAGAAAAAATATTTTTGAGAGAGCTCCACTTTTTGGAATTTATGCTTTATTGAAATTATCAAAATTAGAACATCAGAATGGGACACATCTCTCCTCCCAGCATTTCGTGTATGCATTCTCCTTGTAGGTATCTTCAATCAACTAAATGATTTAGTGAAAGAGCATATTCATTATCCTATGCTCTTTTTGAAATGGTAATAAATTAAAACAACATTTTTTAAAAATCCAGCTCAGACAGAAAGCAGGCAATAACACATCACTGACTGTACATTCTATTCTCCTAAAGCAATGACTAGACAAGACACACCTTTGTTAGATCTCTTTCTGACTGTAGTAGAATTAAGAATATACCTTTTTTATACCTCCTGGTTCAGAGAAGCACCCAAAGAGTATCTCTGATTTCCCCATAATATAATGTCCACAAAACATGAAACCATGTCCTACATTAGGATGCACAACTCATCATGCAAGATAGGACAGAGATATATAATTACAAACTGTTCTATTTGATAAATATAGTGTCCCCACTGTGCTATCTTTAAATACTCCTCTTTATTGGGACTTAAGACAAGATCAGACACAGATCCAACAAGTTAATTTTAGTGTTACTGCAATTGCCACAGACTCCATAGTATTGCAAGAGGAATTTATTTAAACAAATGTTTACTCTAACGAAAGACCCAGGGGACACAAATCTATGCTTTCTTGGAGGTCTCTCTATGGAATAAGTGAACCTATAGAGTGTCCAGGAAAGGAAAATATATTCAGAAATAAACTGGGATTCTTTTAAGAACAATTCACTTAATGAAAACAAGAAGGTTCCCGAGCCATTTAATTTCCATTAACTCTAATTAATCAGAATGGATTTTTCATCATTCCCTAACATATTTCAAAGTTAGGTTTTCCTTTTAAATGTATTTTAAAATCCAATCTATTTATCTTAGATGCCCAGATCCTGCCAGCTCTCTGTATTCACTCCAGATCTACCGTGGCTCTCTCCATTGACATATCCCATACATTGGGTTTAGATTGTAACATCCTCCACTAAATTTCACAAAAACAATTTGTACAGACTTGCATGGCCCAGGGCCCTTATCATCTATGCATGACCATCTAAGCTAATTTTAACTTGCACAGTTTCTGCAAACCCTTAGTTGCCATGGAAACCCCTGCACCTCCGTGTGCACATATAAAACTTCCACAAAGAAATCCACACGGGGAAATAGTGCCTGGTTTTGGGTTAAATGCTAGTTAGAGGTTGAGAATATTACAGATCTCTAAATCACCAGTACCTATGCATTTCAGAAAATGATGAGGTTTCAGCCATCACATATTGGGTGAAATGGTGCTGTGTGAATGTCCTGCAAATTAAAAAGAAAACCATTTTTCTGCTATTGTCAGCCTGGATAACAGAATAAAATATTTGTAAAATTTCTTTTAAAAAATGACCACTTCTTGTAAAAGTCATCTTGTCCACCATTATCATGCTAAGGATAAGCATTAAACAGAATAATGTTGCTTTCACTTGGCTGTGTAAGAAGTGACTTTTCCGAGGCAAACAGGCAGCTGGAATTTTGAAATTATGTCTTAATAATAAACGCTTCAATAAACATTTTCAAACTGATCTGAACAAAAATCATCTGCTGAAATAAAAATGTAAATAGAACCACAAAAAAGCATTACTCAGTGGCCATAAATACGTGTTGTTTCTGGTGGCTTTTTTAGCAAGGCCAGACTAGAGATAAGCAGCAGAGACATACACGTGAAAAAGGGGAGAGAGGAGGAATGTGAGCCAACAAATGTAGGTAGCACTCTTCCAGATGTAGATTATCATGGGGGGACCATTTTAGTGTGTTTTTATTCTTTCTGTATTGATCATTTCAAATGGTTAGGTCTGTGTTTTTCCTGCCTTCACTTTATATTGGAATATATTAAAACATATATTCTGGAATATTATAAGCAGAGAAAATTACTTAACCAATGTAAAGGTCACAAAGACTGTCCCTTATGTTCCCACTGCACTGGTTATAGATAATGTTGCTTAAACTGTTTTACCTTTTACCACCCCTCTGGACTTGGCCAATGTTGCAGTTCATTAAATCTAGATTAAAATTGATGCATGCCTGACTTCTGTCCCTGGTATTTTCTGGCTGTTTCAGAGAATTCATTTAACCCTTCTCTCTTTTATTTCTACATTTATGCATGGGAGACCACATAACCTATTTCCAATGGCTACTTTTGGTATAAAGTAATTGTAAAGCATTGCAAGCAGATAAAACAATGTCTACTAAGCATTATTGCAATGAATGGTTATGAATATTATGGCTAAATCAAAAAATGAATTAGTGTTTTTCTTTGTTTTTTATGGTTTTGATCCCAGCTTACATTACTTTGTAATTACTTTGTATCATATGAATCAGAATGATTGAAAATCTTTTTTATGTAAAATAAATAAATATCTGTGGTGCAGAACTCACTGGAGTCCATTAAGAAATAACACAAGAGATAATCCTCTATCAATTTCAGAAGATTATCTCTTCCTGATAAGATACTTCTTCATTGATTTCCTGCTTACTGAACTCCCCAGGGTCTTTGCATAAGAGATGCTTACCAGCTTTTAACTAATGGCATTACAACATCACTTCCACCTTCTCTTCCAACAATAAAATGTAACAAAACAAATCATCTGTGAGAGAACATCTGCTGCAGAATATGGGACTGCTCTGTTCACCTTTGTGTTAATGGACAGAGGTCATTAAAAATGGATAACTAAAGCCTTTAGCACTTCTAATATATATCCAACCTGATTTGAAAATGAGCTCACTGTTCTGAAAGTATTTGGTATCCTGCATATGGGATGGATTTATACAGCTGTTTCTCAGTCCACAGGCTGACAGTGACATCAAATGCAGTAAAAACAGAGCACACCTCAATATCATCATCTCTTTCTTATAATTAAAACTTTAATTCCATTCTCAACCCCAAACAGAGATGTAAGAAGAGCATTATGAGATGCTAAACATATCATGTGTCCTTTTAGAAGTAAAACTTGATTAAAAGTCCTCATTCAGGTCAGTTGCTCTCTTAGCCATAATGCTACAAATTCAATCGTCTAGCTGAAAATGCACTATGCATAACAAATGTATAAGCTTTTTGAAGTTCTTTTTAGAAAAGAAATGTGACTAACATGCAGGCCTGAATCCTGACTTGACAAGGGTCACACTTGATTTCTTTGCTATTAACTTTCCAGGGAAGGAGGGTGACTCACTAAGTCCTTTGACAAAAGCAGCAATGTATAGCACAGTCCCAAAAACTCCATCCAAAACCATGAAGAGATGTTCCAAGTAATAACAAACCATAACAGTATAATTATATGAGATGGAGATGTATTTCATTTTGGTTTTACAGGTGAAAAAACTTTGGGAAACAAGTGTATCAAAGATCAGGCAGTGCAACAGCAGCAACAAAACTAATACAGGAGCCCACAGTCCTGAAGACTGCAGTTCAGAGAAATGAAATTTTGTATTTGCATCATGCCATGTAAGATGTGAAGTTGACTTGCTGAACAATGCTAAGAAGATGCAATTTACTACATTTTTGAAACAAAGTGTTAGGGCATTTGGCCATTGTGCTGAAGAGACTGACTTCCTGAATAGTTTGTAAGATTTTTAAAGTGATAAAACACCAAAGGATTTGTCAGATGATATCCTAGTAGCTAGATGATATCATGGACATAAAACTCTTTTCAAGGGGTGTGAACATCAGTTTTGTCTTTTCTCATGTGTCTGTGCCTCAACCTGCATCTGGATTCATGATGCAAAAGAAAAATAACAGGTGGGGAAAAGTTCTCCCATAAATTCTTGTTTGATACAAAGAGATTAAGTGTAAAAAGAAAGCACGTGCAGTATTTCCTTTATGACAGCTATTATGTTAACTTTCCTAGTCTTTTTCTCGATGGTTTCATCATTTTGTCTCTGTGGGTCTTGGAATTTTGGGGGGGAGATTTGGGGACTTTGTTTGTTTGTTTGTGTGGTGTGCTGTTTTGTTTTGTTTTTTGTTTTGTTTTGTTTTGTTTTGTTTTGTTAGAATCACTTTGCAGAGGAGGGAATGGAAGGAAGGAAGATGTCAATGGAAATCATATTATCATGCTGCATTAAATGTAGCTGCTGTATTGGACAGGTTTTGCTGAACTGGGACCAAAGTGAATCCATTTGCAGGACTTAATCTTTATTTCCTTATCTTCTGACAAACAATTATACTGCTGCCAATGTCAATTTGAATGTTAGCCTATGTTTTTTCTCTCAATGCCACTTAGATTCAGGTATTTTTTCACTGTCTAGGGAGACAATATTGAGCCCTCAAACACCTGAGTGATTCTCTGACCCAGAAACAGTTATGTGCCAAATAGTATTTAATAACTGCTACCACAGAATCACAGAGCATCACAGAGCATCTAAACCTCAGCATTTCAGCCTGCAGCTCTTGGGATGCTCATTCCAAGCAAAGGGGGGAAAGTTGGGCTGGTGGCTCCAGGGCAGGCAGGGTGTGAAGGAGGGTAAGGCTGCACGATCAGAGCATGCCAGAGGACAAGCAGCTTCTCACACACCCCAAATGCAGCAGCTTCCACACAACCCTCCACTCTACACTAGTAAACTTCTTCTTGCCACTTTAGCCCCAAGAGCTCTTGGATGTGCTTTGCACACCAGTAATTACAAGGGGTTTTGAGACTCTGCACCCAGTCTAGATTGTAGATGTTTTTCTCCACAGCTCTCTCTGTTAAGTCATTAATCATTATGACATTCTCACCCTCTCTCATTCTTCCATTGTTCTTTCCTTTTATCCTTCTTCATGCAAGGATAAAACTTTCTAATTTTCGTATTAAATCTTCTTTATTCACATCCAGATACCGACATTCATTTTTTGCAAATGGTTTTCTCATCTTCTCTCCATCATGCCTAATTAGGACTTCAGGTCCCAGAAGCAGAAATTGCTCATGGGTGTCCAAAACCTAACTGGGAGGAATCAGCACTGTTCTAAAACTGCTGCTAAAAGGACATTTGTAACAGTGATGCTCAGAGATTGTAATTGAGTAAATTTGTTGGGGATTTGCAAACATAGTACTGAAAAAAAACCCAAGGCAAGAGTGGCAAAACTTAAGACTTATAACAAGTTGCTGAATGATACACTGACACATTACAACATGCAAAGAAAGAAAAATTTGAAATATTGAACAAACAAGTAAAAATATGACAGATTTCAGTGCTGAGGTGTTCAGTTAAAACACATACTGATCTTTCTCCTTAAAAATTTTGGTAATCTTGTAATAAAACCTACCTCAAGCAAAACTCGGCCTACAAAATGTTTGTCTCTGAGAAGCAAAACCACTCCTGTCAAGTAGAATAAGGCTGATAAAGTTCAGCTGTGGCTTCTCACAGTGAATAGATGCTGTGGACTGAGACATGAGACAGCAGATTAGATGGATGAAGCAAACACTTTGATTGTTATTGTATGCACAAGGTTTGCCAAAAGACCAGGGCAGCTCCTTTGTAGCAGCTCACAGTTCCTGTAGCCTGTGCACCTGTTAATGAGAAACACTGAGGTGGTAAGAGTAGTCTGTTGCTTCTACAGAAATGATTTCAAACATTTACTGATGTTTCACTTACATCAAAAGCAAGTAAATGGCATACAGAAGAACAGTGAATTATGTCCTCAGAAACTACCTGGGTTTAGATTATCTTTAAACACAGGCTTTTGTTCATGTCCTATTGTCTTGTACTGCAAACTACATTCTCAGCAGCTGTGATGTGTCACAGCCTCACCTGATCATAGATGCTTAAAGAGAAATAGATGTCTCTCAGTTCATATTTTAACTTTAAATTTTTTTCTCTATCTCTTCTACCCAGTCTTACTGCACAGCCTCACTGCCTTGTCCTCATGATTGCCACCTTCCTCCTGTCATGGATTTTGGCCTTCCTGCAGCCTCAATGTTGGACTGACCTGAAAGTCTGGGGACAGCTGGGTGTAGGCAGGAGCAGGCAGTCCCAGCCAGCAGGCACACAGCTCTGGGAGAGGGGGAATGTGCTGCATGGCCATGGGCTTCTACTGCAAAAAAGGCAGTGTCCCCAGACCAGGGAAATTCAACCACGTGTGAGTAAATACAGAGAGCAGCCTCCTTCACAACAGACACTGGGAATGGCATTCAATATTTTTGATTTTTACTGTTTACATTTTAATTTATGCTGGCTGTTAACTATAAAGCTTTCCAGATACTTTATTCACATTTTCCTTAAACCACATCAGTTCAACTATCCTCAGCATTACTTCTTTGTTACCTTCCTCTCCTCTGGCCTATTTACTCTTTTTTTCCCCCTATATTTATCTCTCTGTCCATTAATTTTGTTTTTAAAAAGTCAGCCTCAGGAACCGAAACATCCTTTCATTTACTTCATGGAAAAGGAATTTAAAATTTTGGAACAGCAGGGTATTTTCAGAGTTCCTCTGCTTGTAGGATTTATTCTTTCCTCAAATGATTTCTCTCTCTCTTGACTATTTTGTTTGCAAAAACTTAAGAAAATAGGAGTTTTTCCTAAGGTGTTTTGCATGATGATGGCATTTGGTGATAAAGGCCATTCAGAGTGGCCTATAATGCACTGCAATGTGCTCTTCCCGTTGTTGTTTTTCAACAGTGCAATCCTTAGAATATAAAGATTACATTAGAGATAAATAAAGGTGTGTCATAGGCACCACTCCAGTTAAAAGGTGATGAAGGTGTGAATAGAGTCCAGCTCATTGCTTACCAGAGTGGGATAGAAACTTTTAGGCACCTGATGATCATGGGATGTATTACTCATAAGTACATGGTATGATATAAGGTAATTGTTTAATGCGTGCTGATGGTTGATGCCTTTCATAAAGTGTGATCAAGTAATTTAGAGGAGGAAAGCAGATGTTGAAAAGGGCAAAGAAAATGTGGATACTGACACTGAGCACCTGAACATTTTGTGTTAATTGGTGAAGGTAGAATTTCCAGCAGGTTTCATTAGCAGTGCTGCTCCAAGCATCATTGATGTTTTCCTTTTTATTTCAGTTTCCATGCAGCTTAGAAAGAAAGAATTCTCCATCAATAGCAGCAAATTAAATAAAACAATAAGAGTGGATAAGATCTTTCCTTATGTGAACAGATGACCATCAAATGCTTTAGTGGAAGGGCATCTGATATAAGAATTCTGAATCTGTCCAATTCCTCCAGGGCTGAGCTCGGTGTTGCAAAACAGCCACTTTTTCTCTTCCATCTCCTGCACACTGCCTCACAGATAACACAGCAGCCACGCTCCTGGTGGATTTCAAACTGCTTATTGTGTGCAGATTTATAAGATGAAAAGCAAGAAAAAAAAAAGCACAGTTACCACAGGCTGCAGAATGTGCAGCACAGCTGTAGGTGGGCATTTTAAGGGAAACCATGGAGTAAAAGCCAGCTGCTGCAGGGTGCAGATGGCAAAGCCCAAGCCAGAGTCCAGGTTGCCTTTGTGGCAGCTGTCACACAATACTCTGCAGCTGCTTCCTACTCCAGCTTCTCAGATTACCACTGAACGCATAGCCCAGCTGATAAATATCTTTAGAGGAAAATTAATTATTTGTTTACAAGATAAGACATGCTTGCCAAGTTTGTATTCGGTAAATTATGAAGTCTGTTTTGTCATACTCTGGTTTTGTGGTTACAAAGTAAGTTTTAGTAGCTAAAGAAGAAGTGTTGCAAAACAGTGTCATTAGGCAATCCTGAATTCAGAGCATACAAATACAGACCAATTCCTGTTTAGTTTTAGGTAAGTACATAAAGTGAAGGAATACCATTAGCTGAAGTTTTCATGCTGTTGCAGATGTCATAAGTTCATGGGAAAAATGGGTCACTACTTGTACCATGTCAAGAAAACATGGCAGATAAGGGGTTCAGACAGTGCTCACTCAGTTTATGGAATCATTTCATGCTCAGATCTGCTCTGGAGCCAGAAATCCTGGCCTGTACTGATTGCCGGGCTGGTAGAGCACACAGCCCCAGCACTCTGAGCTGGGATACTCTAACATATTGATGTTCCTTTCAGTACAGGAGCAGCATGTTTCCCCCTCATCTCTTCTTTTGTGCCTGCAGCTCTTGGCGAGGTCATTTTGGGGATCAGGGAGGTAGGAGGTGTACCTCAAGGTGCTGGGTTTTAGTTTGCTCACAACAAGGACTTTATTTGGGAATTCCATTGCTCTCTTCTAGATCTCAGGAAAAACGAGGTTTTCCATGAGTGGAAGAATGGGTGAGAAGAGGGAGATGTGGTGAATAAAGAGATCTCATTCTGACATGGAGGTGACCCATGAGGATCAGATGTGGGTGGAGTTCACGAGGCTGAAAACATCCCCGAGTTCCCCAGGACAGAGAACCCTGACTTGCTCTTAGAGTTTCACTTTATCCCAGGCCTGGGACCATCCTGTTTCCAGAGCTGTAACAGTCCTTTGGATAAAATCCTGGTTTTACTGAAACCTGCTAACTCCTCCAGTCCTCAGCAGGACTAGAGTTTTAACCTTTATTGTTTTTTCTCCTAAATACATATATGTGTGCATACAAAAGAAAGAAATGAGAGATATTGCTGTTCTATGACCATCAAGTCCCTGAACATAAATACAATGAGTTTGCTTTCCTTTACTCAAACCAAGAACTGAGGCCAAGTGTTCTTTTTATGTAAACTGAATACTGCGACTTTCAAAAAAAAAAAAAAGTGGCATTTTTTCATCAATTGGTATTTCATTTTTGAAAAATATATGGTACAATCAAAGTTCTTTATTCAGAGTTACTTACAGCTACTTCTTTCTGAATGTCAGTATTTGTGTCCCAGCTGAGGTAGAGAACCACAGAAGCAAATACAAAATAGAATATGAACAATACATTTGCTGTGCTAGCAATCTTTCAGAGTGAGTAGATGCATAAAAGTGTTTGGAGAAGGATCTCACCACTATATATTGTATATATTCACTAATTATAAATGTCTATTAGCAGATTCCTAAGAATCCATCTGAGATTCACCCCCACACACACTTTTTTCCTACCTCTTCCAGTGTTCTTTGTATTTTACCTGAATGCGAAGGTGAATACATTACCATTTTCACAGATGACAACAGTGAAATATATTTGCTATTCCTCATCTTTTTTCCATAGTCTGCCCCCTTAATTAACCAGATGAATTACACTTAGTTCAAAAATTCTAAAAAGCCCTGATGGTTAGCTTTATTTTCTAAAGTATGAAGCCAAGTCTGTTGTGAAAAATAAATTATGGATCTCTGAAAATAATTTCTTCCCATTTTAAAATAAATATTGAATTAATTTTAAAACCTTGAATATTAAATTATTCTTTAAAATTAAGAAATACGTTGTATTTTAATAGTCCTGATTCTAACTTCTGATTTCCTTCCATTTATTTTAAATCTTATAAAATACATAATTTTTTTCAAAGTCAAATCCTTCATTTACATAGTAAGGAAATAGTGTATCAATATTATAAAATCCATACACTGTATCCTTCTGAAGGCAATATGTCTTTGCAGTGCTGGTTTCACTATGCACACACTTTAATGCCAGAAAATATTAACATGATAATAGCTGCAAGTATGCAATAAAATTTAGGTTATAAAATATGAGTACGTATTACTAAAAAATTAACAAAAAGTATTATACACATATTCCTTGTAAGAAATTAAACAATATTAAGTAACCCTGCAGGTTATTGGGAGACTGCATTTAATGCCTTTGCTGTCTCAAATAGATCTCGATACCTGCTCAATCCAGTCTGCCTTTCAGACATTTCTAGGGATACTTAAAATCTCTGCACATATATAATGCTTTCTGGGTGAAAATGAAACCATTACCATGCTGAGTTTTCAAAACTACTGAAGTTTTAGACATTCATGTGGCCTGCAGTACTTTGAGGAAAAGTCACATTAGTTGTGAAAAGCTCAAGAGGTTTTTTGTGAAATCTGAAATACACAAAATGTACATATCTGCAATACTCAAAGCATGGAAGTACAAGGAAGAAAGACTAGAGTCCATATGCTAGTTCCTCTTTGTTTATATTGCATATAATTGTATTTGTTAGTATTTAGTTATTTGATTATTTGTTAGTAGTTGCTTGTATTTGTTAGTAGCACTGCACTCAATCTATAAAATCTTAAAATCAATGTGATGAGACAGCACAGCTTTATCCTGTGTTGTAACCACACACACACAGACACACTCTGGGCCTCCTAATATCTTCATTTATTGGAGGCATAAAGGAGCTGACCTTTTAAATTCACAATGTAAAAAGATCCTCAGAGTATGTCAGAAATTCTGATTATGTTTTTCTGAAAAACACCCGTCAAACCTTAGAATGTGATGTATATTGCTGTTATAATGTATTCTTTCCATATTACCATAATCATAGTTCTGCTATTAAATTTTTTTTCCTTTAAGTACAATTATTTTTAAAAAACATACCTGAGGGAGTATTAGGTTCAAATCTCCTTTTTACTACTGTTTTTGCACAGTGTAATATTCATACATACAGGATCTGTCCTGAAGGTTGCCAACCAGTCGACTCTTGCTGGATCTTTTTTTTCCTTCTAATTCAGTCACACTCTAAAGCTTTCTTTATTATACCAATATTTGACATGCACAACTCATGGCACTGATATTTTCCTCCTTTCCTTTAAGGTGGGATATCACATGATACTGTTGCTATACCATAGTGGTCATCCATTAGGGCTGTGCTCCTCTTTCCTTTGGTAGAACATTTCTCCCTGTTTCTAGAACTGAGATTTGGTTGGCACTCCAGATCCTACATAATATTTTCCAGGAATGTTTAGAACATTGTGCAACTGGTCAGGGAAAATTCATGCCAAGCACTGCCATGCGTGCTAATTTCTGTCAAACACAACCTTTTATCTGTCAGCTCATTGCAAGCCCTGAGGAGTCACTACAAAGAAGGAGCCCCTGTTGGCTGAAGACTTGAACTTTGGAGCCTGTGCAAAGCGTGAAGGAACATATTTGTTTTCATACTGAGATGGATGCTCATGTAAATCACAAAGCAAACAGGGAAAGACTGAAAAATGGCTGGTTTATTGGAAGAGACTTGGAGTCATTTCCTGCTATTACCAAACTTGTTCTCTGTGAAGCTTGTATTTATAATCTTGATGCTGGCACTCAAAGCAGGCTGTTAAGAGGTTTGAAAGATCTGTTGTCATGTTTGCTCATATTCCATAATATGTTTTGGATGGATGATTCCCACAGGTTTAATACATTTTTCTCACTCAAAGAAAGGATGGGATTACCTGCTTGAGCCAAAAAGGATACTCAGCACAGAGATGTTAGAAAACAAATTATTATTGTGCTGATGATCCTGTTACTGCTGTAATGAAGCTGGCATTACAGTTTTTACCTGAGCCAAGAAGTTGAAATCATTTTCCATAAACTGAGATGAGAAAGTTCACAGCACACTTATGTTCCAAAAAAGATATTTTTTCCCCCCCCAAGTTTGCTTGTTAAGTGTCTAATTTCTAAGTTTACCCATAATAATGAGACATTGATTAATCTCAGTAATAAATTCTGAGACAGTGGGTCTGGGAGATAAGTTTCTTGAAATTGCTGACCAAATTATTACAGAATTTGTAGTTGAAATTTTGAGCATGCCTTATGCAGAGGACAGTTACCATTTTATTTGGCAGTGTATTGAAATAAAACATAGAGAAACTTTTCCTCTCATTTAAATAATTACAGACCTACCTTTTTAATTTTTTAGTGAACCTGATGGCAACAATGCACACTGTCAGTAACACAAGGTTATCTTTCTGCGTAAAGTGATTGGCTGCATTTTAATCAAGAAATTAAAAGAGTTCAGAGGAAATCTGACGAAAAGTTGTGGAAAAGTTACAAAAGTTATTAGACTCAAGAAAATACTTCCATGTGAATAAAAATTGAAAAGTTTGAGTTCTAATGGACATGAATAAGAAGAGACATGAAGTAGACTGTTAAGGATAGGATATTTGCCAACTGCAAGCTGTGGGGATTCTCCCACCCTCCCTGCTCTTGAAGATCTTTGTTAGACCCCAGAAACTGTAAAAAATATTCAGTCAGTTGTCTAACTCTGCTGTGCCACTCCAAAATTTGCCTGAGTCTTTTTAACTTAAAATGCATACACAGTCTGTACCTTTTACCCCACATAATCTGGAAGCACCTTTTTATCCCTTCATAAACACTTTCCATGCTTTAAAAGTTCACAGCTATAGTTAGGGAGAACCACTGAGACCCCTCAGAAGTGTTTGGCAGAGCCTGCAGTTTACATCTAACCTGCCTGAGAAGGGACCACAGCCTTGTAAAAGCTGCTCTCCCCTCCTTCTCCTTTGACTGCACGTGAAAGTGGTGCCATTGAGAAAACAGGAGCAGGAAAGGGAGAAGTGAGTCTCAGCTTACCCAGTGTGGAAGGAGCCCAAGGATCTTTCTTCCTGACACATTGGCATGGGCACTGCTCCCTCTGCCAGGGAAAATCCCCCATTTTAGTCTCCAGTTGCTGCAGAGTTAGTGGCACAGGGCCTGTAGGTATGTGGGTAAGCACATTGACCTTTTTATAGGATTTCATGGTGGATATGGAAAGGGATGACTGATGATGGATGCACCTGAGCTAAGGGTTTCTGCACCACATTTTTCAAGTCTCTTGCTCTCCTTATAATATGGATATAACTATTTTCTATTTTTTACTGTTAGTATAATACTTGCATGCAGTCAGTTGTTATTTTCTGAACTTGCACAAGTCTTCTTTCACTTGGAATATATGAATGACCTTTGAGGAGATATATGCTGTATGAAAAACTGAGGCACTAACACTAGAACACTCTTTTAATGTACTATAAAAGTCAAAAAATAAGCTTTGTTACCCCAAGAGAAAAGACCTTTCTGGCCTGAACTGTTACTGTAGAAACGCCTCAATGTGAATGTTCCACTTCAATCATCATACTGGTGCAAACAAAGTGCAGAAACCTTTTTATATCAGCATTTTTCTTATTTCTTTAAAATACTATGTTCTGTGCAAGACAGTGTTTAAGAAAATACAGCACAGAAAAGCAGGTGTGGAAAGGTACGTGTATGAAGGAGGTGAACGCAGCTCCTCATCCCTACACCACCAGCATTTTTAGTTCTTCCACAATGTCCACACTTCCTCTGTCTCCATCAGGCTACCAAGGAATACCAGGCCACCTCACATCATGCACAAATGCATGCACACAAATAGGTGTGGCTGCATGGGTGAGCGGGAAGCAACCAGGATGAAGTAGTTGTGTTGATAGCAATAGCAGGTTTGTGTGGCTGAAATCAGACACATTTAGAAATCTAGGACAACAAGAAACAATGGCTCATGAAAGCCATAGGTAAGAACAGGCAGCTCATCTATTAAGTCATGATTCATTCATGTGACACAGCCCCATATCAGAACTCAGAGTAATTACTGTTGAGTCATGCAGACAAGGAGACCAGCTTGGAGCTGGCACAGGCATTGCCAAGAAGTGATACAGCAGCAATCACCTGGGTGGGGAGAAGGGAGGTGCCGCTTCAAAATCCTGGGCAAGGCCAAAGGCCACAAAATGAGATCAAACTACCTATGTGTATTTTAAAAGAAAACATTTTAAATTCTGTCTGGATTAAAGAAAACCTCAAAAATATTACAGGCTACCTGCTTTTTGCTGTGCAGCCTGATAGATTAGCTTAATTTGGAATAAGCTGTCCTGCCACATCTCTCTCTGATACTTGCTTCCAGCTAAAGAAGGAACATGTACTGTAGGAATAAGCAGAAGCGAGAAGGTGAGATAGTTTCATGTAAAGTTTGGCCTTTCTCTGGCTCTGGAGAGGCCCTGTCAGTTCTGGGCATGATGATATTCATGCAGAAACCTATCTGCTCACATTTTCTTGCTCTGCTTTGCATGGTAACTTTGCAAAACTATGAGAAGATGATTTATGCATGATGTACAAGAGGGCTGGCTATGAGTCACAGTCAAAATGCACAAGTTCATTCAATGGAATGTTCCACACTACACCAGTTATTATTCACTGCCCTGGTTGAAAACTGCCCCCCCTGCTTTGCACAGCAAACAAATACAGCACAGAGGTAACTAAGCTGCCTAAGTTAGCTGGGAAGGCAGCCACGTGCCTTTGGGAGGCTTGTCCTGACACAGAGAGGGATGAAGTGGAGCTGCTTTGGGGAGCTGGTAGCCCTCAGGAGAGTGCAGGATGTCAAAGTGCTCTGTCAGCACGGATGAATTGAGTGTTTCCAGGCGTGCCCTGCGCAGCAGAGGCTCAAAGCTGATGCAGCCACAAGGCAGGGGAGCCTCATTCCCAGGCTGGAGGGGCTGCCCTTCCTCCTCAGCCTGTTGCTGCTCCTGTGTGCCAGGATGGAGTCTGCCACTGTAGACCAGATTTTTGTGGATTTTCAGCATCTATTCCTTTCTCTATCAGGAGTGAGACATTCCTGTTGGCTATTCAAATCAAGACTGACAGGCAGCCAGGTTCCTCCTATGTATATTTATTGTGAGGGCTCCTCATTTTCCTCTTTAAAATACATGGAATTCATAGAAATGCATATACCTTAACACAATCATTTAAGTAAAAAAAATTAATACTCACTAAATATATAACACATTAGGAATAGAAAAGGTTTAGTAAGATTTTTGTCTTGTTAGTACCTTAATGATTAAATACATTTTTGGGGTAATAGGTTTCCATTATTGTGCTGAAACAAAAATTAGGATTTTCAGTCCTTCGCTAAAATAATACTGGTATTGTTATTTTGCAAGTAACTCTGGCCTCACAATCCTTGCTTAGGGAGTACTGATTCAAGATTTTGAGAATCTGGAAATGAAAAAAATGCAAAATAAAATCATTCATTAAGAAGGCCTTGTGATTAGCTTTCCCTACCCCTCCGTAGAAGGTTCATGCTGCTGCTGGTGGCTTTGCAAATGAGTTTGTTCTTGGAGGAGCCTAAAAAATCTTGATCTCAAATGGAGACAAGGAGTTAAAAGCTATAAAGCTGAGGGTAGGACAGAAATCCATTTATTGGCTACTCTAGACCTCTAATCTATTTTTCCTTTAATAAATAGAAAAGTCTAATTTGAACATATCAGAAATACCTGAAAATATGGTAGAAGGACTGTGGAAAGATAGATTATCTTTGCCATATTACAGACAATTGATGCAGTATATTACCTGTATATTGCTTTTCGTCTGTGCATATTATCTATGAAAGTGGTAGCTAAGAGAAGTTATGAGGATAAATTTTTCAATAAACCCTCTCCATTTAAACTGCATTCAAAACAGTAACTTTTTATATTTTCAGTATTTGAAATGTGTTTCAAATAAACCCGAATAACATTGCTCATGAAAATCTTTCATCTCACTAAATTAATGAAGAGTTTCTGACTTTTAAGTAGCTATTCAAGAATGCATTCTCTTGTTTTCATAATCTTTTTTCTTTTGGAAAAGTGGGTGTCATGTGAGTCATTTCTTTTTGAGTTGCATAAGCCAAAGACTTGTGTATGACAGCTGGCCAAATTTACTTCCCAATTAATATAAATAACACAAATAGCTCCTTTCCTTAGTTAAAAAAACCACCTTGCTACACAGTACACAATATGCACTCAGATAATAAGGGCACCAAAAAATTGCTACCTAGAGTGAGTTAAGATATACAGCATTTCACATGTAATCTGAAAAGAGAAATACTATCTCAAACATTGAAATAAACAAGGTTTTCATCCAAGAAAGAGATGACAAATTATACAAACAACCTTGGCAGAAAATTTAGAGTGGTCAATGCTTGTTTCAAGATGAAAGCCATCAAAATGTTACCAATAGGAAGAAAGTTTCCAGTAAGAAGAAATTTCAACAACCTTTTAAAGAATGGAAAATTCTTGCAATGGAAGAATCATGGTCCTGAGAGGTGCCCACCTCCCTGGATGTCCCTGCCCAGCACCCCCTGTCACCCCCATTCCCCATGCAGTGATGTTGTGGCAGGGCTGCTCTCCAGCCCCCCAGCCCTGCCATGGGCCCTGCTGAGCTGGCTCCTGTTGTATTCTTGTTGCATTCATATTTCTCAAGTCCATTACTGTACCAAGCTGCTCTTCTCAGCAGCACAGCCCTCCCTGGCTTCTCAGGAGCTCCCCGGGGCTCTCGGCCCACCCCTATTTATTCCAGGTACCGTCATGAGCCACAGCTGCTGCCCAACTAAGGACTTTGCAGCTGTAGCTCGTTTGGAGCAACTCGGACCACACAGATCTTACAGGGACTCTCTCCATAAGGACCCACTTATTTAATATATAGATCTTAGAGGGACTCTCTCCATAAGGACCCACTTATTTAATACATAGATCTTAGAGGGACTCTCTCCACAGGGTCCCCCACCCTGCCCTGGGCAAGCCCTTCCCCACGGAGGTGCCCGGGGCTGGGGCTGTCTCACTCCCCGCTGCTCCTGGCTGGGCACTGGGGTGGCCCTGCCTGTCAGACCCTGCCCTGCCACTCCATCCCCAGAGAGCTGCCCCAGCTGCTGGCATAGCATGACAGCACCACAGGGCTGCTTTCAGTCCTGCAAAAACATACACCTACATTCCTCAGCCAGATTTCTTTACAGTGCCTTTGGTTTTTTTTTTTTTAATCAACTAATTTATGTTTAAAACACAAACACATTAGTAAGCCTGCCTTTCTGAGGTGAAGAGCACATACATGCCAGTGCTGGAAAGGCAGAGATTTCCCATCCTTTTTCTCAATCAGAGAGCAGCTGTCAGATTTTTGAGCAGCATCTCAACTGCTGTCAGATTTTGTGGACAATTTCCTGACTATTCCCAATATCAGGCACCTTCACAATCTGTGGTTATTAATGTATTTTTAACTTCCAACAGAAAACTTCCAGTAGGTATGTCAAACGAATCACAATGTTCAAGGCTTGCCTAGTGCTTTTAACAGATTAGAAAGAACTACAGGAAAAAGCTGAAGCAAGTAAAAACTGCAAAACAGAACAACACCTGGTGCCCTTGGGAGTGGAAGGAAGCCCTCCCACATCTGCTCTCCATGCTCTGGCCAGTGTTGCACAGCACATCTTCATCCCATAGGTTAACATTTGACTCCAGCTCAACCTCTTGTCAGTGAGGTTCCCTTCTGCACACCTCTTTTCCACCCAGTCAGCGTCCCAGTTGCAAGACTGTGCAATATTTTCACATCCTGGGTGCAAGACACTGCATTTATTTTTGGTGAGCTCCATGAGGTTTCTCTTGGTGAGGAACATTCCTTTTCAAGGCAACCCTGTACTCCAGCACACAGACTGTTCCTCCCACTTTGGTGCTGTCTGCCAACTTGTTGAGGGTGTGTTCCACCCTATCATCCCAGTCATCAATAGATGTCAAAGTAGAACAATTTTGACCCCAGTATCAGTCCCTGGGAAACACCATTAATAACTAGACACCAACTTGACTACAAACACCATGAGCTCATTTCTGCACCCATGTTACAGTCCACCTGTCTGGAAGAAACCTCCTCAGATTGTCTGTTAAGATGTTATCAGAGAATGTAGCAAAAATCTTGCTCAAGTCAAGGTCAATTACAATCTCCTGCTCTCCAATTGCTCACAAGGCCAGCCATTTCATCACAGAAGATACTCCTGAGTGTCCTGTAGCTGTCCTGTAGGCAGAGCTTCCTTTGTGCACTTCTGAAAGTGCCTTTTCCTTGTCACTGGGAAACTCCCCTAATCATCACTGTTCTCAAAGCTGATGGAGCCTGCTTCTCCAACACAGCTGGCCAGTTCCCTCAGCATGAGACCTGCACCTCTGGATATCTTTACATCCAAAGTGCTTTAGTAGGCCATATTTACATCCTCTTTCAGTATGATAGTGTGCCTCTCCCTCATACTCAGTCAGTCAGCAGAGACCCAGAGATGTCTGGAGAAATACCTTAGTAAAGACTGAGGTGAAGAAGGTTCTTATCTGTGATTTTCATGTTCTTTATCAACCACCACATTCAACAGTCAGTCTTGCTGACAAGATGCCTACAGAAAATGTTTTTTTACATTTCTCACCAGTTTTAAATCCAGCTGAGCTTTGGCTTTTCCCTGCATGCCTGGGCAATGCCTCTGCACTCCTCCCATGTAACCTGGCCCCACTACCACCCTGTGTACACTTTAGCCTCAGTGATGTGCCCTGCTTTCAACCAAGCTGGCTCCTAGTCATGCTGGCTAAATTCCCTGCTTAAATATATTCAGGAGTTTTGGACAAAAACAAACTATTAACTTATTATATACAAGCCTTTTGTTTATAAAACATATAGATATTAGCAGCAGCTATTTGGAATGCTTTGATGTGCACAAGCCAAGAATGTATCTTCTTTGTCTTCCAGATTCATCAATAACAATAATTCTAAAAAAAAAATGAAAATTCCTATCTAGAAATTTTCCTCTTCCTAGATTTCTCATATTTATTTCTTACTGCCAAGTATCTAAGAGTCTTTTCTACTTCCTTTGTGTATAGATGTATAGATAAAGTAACATGCCATCAGCTTGTGTAAGTAAAACACAGTAAATCGTCCAACAAGTAACACACCTCCACAATAGTCATCTCAACTATTTTACTGGCTATTAGAAATTCAAATTGCTTAATTGTTTTATCTTCATCAGTCATCTATTTAATTTTATTTTTGTAAGTCTTTTATTCTAATACATCTTGTATTCTAATACACCTAATGTGTTTTTATATACCTAATATGTTCTAATGCACCATAGTACAGATACAAGAGTTGTGCTCATAAAAGCTATTGAGTCACTGATTGGTAGAATCATGCACACTTTCGTGCTTCATTACAACATCATAAGTCAAACACAAATGACATCCTCTCATTTACTGCTTTGACTGCCATGTAAAATGAAAAAAATCATGAAGAAACTTACCCCAAAAAAAAAATTCCAAAGCATTTTCCTACAAGGATTGGAAAAATCCATAGAAACCAAATCAAATGAGTCATGAGATAGCACATAATTATCTTTCAGCTTTTTTATTGTCTGTATTTATGGCATGAAGGTTTTTCCCCCTATGAACTGTAAATCTCTAACCATGCATTCTGCCTTCCATCACCTCCTCACATCTCACAGACCGAGCAGGAGGAGGATGTGTCCCTGTGAAAGCTACACAGGTAGCATTAAAGTAAGGAAAGCAATTGGGAGAATTAATTTTTCATAAGTGATGTGTGGTGACTCAGTGCTTCTGTTTGGAACTACTCCACCTTTGAGATGGGAGCATGACAGGGAAACTGTCTCTCCCATCCAAGTGCCCATGGCCAGACTTGCATTCTGCTTTTGGCTCTGCTGTGTCACATTGACCCCAACCCCAACAGCCCCAGAGATGTAAAGGAAGCGTTTCAGCCTGACCACCCCACTCCCACGACTGACAGCAATTTATGAATGTGTCAGATGCAATTTCTTTAAAAGATACATAGAATAAGTGGGTTGCAAAATGTTACAAAATGCAGATACTTTCACAATGTAAGCTGTAGTTGCGAGTCAAGTCTGTACCTGAGCTGAAAGACACACGGATGCAGCAGTCCAGGATCCAGTCTCCTCAGTCCCCTGGGCTTGTGTCAAGGCAGGGTCACTGCCAGTCAGCCTGGACCAGTCAGCCTCACTGGGACTCCCATTGCAGGCCTTGAGGCATAAATGTAAACTGTTTAGTAAATTGGTAAATCCAGTCTTTCACCCCTGGATGTGCTTTCATAAAGATCATAAACATGTATAAAATACAGAGGTAGAACTGGATTATCATCAGATGCATTAATGGCTGAGTCTTTGAAATGAAAATCTCAAAAAAGAAAGAAGAAAATGTATATGTTTGTCAGCTGCAGTGGGTATCTGAGACTGACCAACAAGGACAAGATTTTTCCCACGTGCTCTTGAAAAATGTATGGAGCCATTATTTCTGGAGTGTTAGGTACATATTGTATTTATGATTATTGAGGCTACTGAAACTGTAAGGTATGTTCCTCACATCTTCTTCTACTTTCTCACACTGATGCATCCCAGATCTCATCACTCACTACACGCAGAGCTAGGGGACACCAGCCCAAGCTGTGGATTTTCCTGGAGGAGCCAAGGACATGGAGGCTCAATGCTAGCACTATTTTATAGAAATCATGATCCTAAATAACGCCAAAGTCCACATATGCTTTAGGGATCACAGGGTGGACTCATGTTATGAAACTCAGGACAAATGTTCATGTATATATGGTCCAGCAGGAATGTGGATTCCCTGAAAATGCGTGAAGTAGAAGTAAGGTGAATTTCTAGTCTCCTTGTCCTCTTTGCAGGATTCATACTCCACTTCTTCTTCCAGGTGTTGAAGTGGGAGCCCCATATCCATAACTTCCCAGGGCTGGATCAGCAGAGCTTATGCTGGCTGCTCACGGGAGGTTGACAATGGGACATTGGCACCACATGCCTGTCACCTGGTGCAGATGAGAAGCAGATGCCAGGATGTCACACAAAGCCCAGGTGCCTGGACCCTCAACCTGCACCAGCACACGTTGGGTATTTGGTTCTCTCCTGCTACTCCTTGGTTCCTAAAGCCCTCATCTGTTTTTCACCTTGGATTCAGTGTGCTTCACATTGCTCAGAAAGCCAGACATTTCCAGCGAAGGCTGATCCTGCTGTGCCTGTGCAGGACCAAGAACATGCATGAACAGTACAGCTGCTGATCCCAGGAAGTGCCAGAGTGATGATGAGCTCAGTTAGCTCATCCTGCTGAAAGACTGAGGATGGTGTGGAGCATCTTGGCTGGGATGGTGCTGTGCCCTATGAAGGGAGAGCCAAGGGCCAAAATTTACCTTGCAGACTGACTTGCACCCTGACTGAAAGCCCCCAGAGACATAATCTTGATACTCATCAATTATTTATCAGGAAACAAATTTATAAGTTATTCCACAAAATCAATTATTAAACAAAACAAGAAAGTAAGAATAACCCCAGATCTCTGGCTATTGTTGTTAGGGTGCTGCATAGAGCACTTAAAAGTCTGCTGTAGTTTTGGCTCTGGCCATTCACTAACACTGTTGAGGTACAGAGGAGGCAGCAGCCAGTCTGAACCCAATGCTGAGTGTGACTAACAGTATTTTCTATAATTCAGATTTTTAAGCAAGTTATGGACCCAAAACCTGCTCAAAGTCAATTGAAAGGTTTCCTTTGTTAGGATTTTAATTTGCTTTGTTTGGAGAACTAAAATCAAGGTGTAGCTAATCTCCACCAATGCTTTTATTTGTCCTAAAGTCTTTGGGCATGTCTGTTTTTACCAGAACAACTCTTGGGGCACCTAGAATTGTTATTTTTTGTGGACTAAAGTGGGCTTCTCATTACCTAAAACTGTTTGTTTTAGTTAATTGTTGTTGTTGTAAAAGAGTGCTGCTAGTAGTCTTTCCATCCAAGTCCCAGTCCAGTGTGCAGGTACAGAAGATGTTAACTGGAATCATGTATTTATCTTACACCAAATGTTATTAAAAGTTGCACTACAAAGAGTTTTTCTGTGGCTCTGAGCTCTGATTTCTCAGACATCAGTAGTTTTCTTGTCCAGACTATGTTTTTTTAATATTAGAAAAATGTGCTTTTGTCATGTTCTTAGTCTTGATTTTCTTGCATAATTTGGCTTCCAGAGAACAACTGGCAACCAGAAAGCAATGTTTCAAGTATAAACATTTCTCATAAAATGATGTTCTTTCTTCATTGCTTCTTTCTCTTTTACATCCTTCAGATTCATTATTTTCCCCTTTTCTTGATTTTCCTTTAAATACATTTTCCTGAAAACATGGCAGGACTGCCAAGAGAATCTTTGCTTTTCTTGACATTGCATTTTACCTCTGATTTTAGCTATTCTCATAAAAAAGAGAGAATATTTGTGCTGAAGAGCAGAGACCAAAAGAAACATGAATATCAAAACGGGGAATAGAAATATCACCAGAAATCAAATCTTCCTTTAAATGCTCTTGGTATGAGGAACAACACACTGAATGAGGAGAAAAATTCCTATTGTCTAACCATGTATGCAGGCAGAGAAGGTTAAAATCAGATGGGCTGTTTGCTACTTGTCACATGCTGGTTTAGATTGCATCGGCAGCTCCATGCATGCTATGCTATAAAAAGATTAGTCAAAGCCAACGAAAGGAAAACATTGAAATTGTAACACACTGGAAAGGAAAAAGAAAAATAACTGTGTACCATTAACAGTCCAAATATTTACCCTCAAGCATTTTTTTTTAAATCGCTTTATTGGTGTTTTGCCCGCTTTAAAACAATTATGAAGTTACAGTATTTAATCATAGGCCAAAAGAAAAAAAGAAAATAAAATATATTACAGTACAATATATTGTACAATGTATTGAATAATTACAGTACAATGCTTCCACAGAAAGGATAAATAGTTAAAATTAGCATGTGTGATGATCCATGTGATCATCCAAACCTATGTTTGAATCACTGATTCTAGTAAAAGAGCAAGACAAACCACAGTGACACATGGCTACCTTAGACAGACACAGCAAATCTCTCACAGCACCTGTAGTTTATAACTCAGAGAACTGGGAGAGACTGGGGCAGAATCTTAACCTGACAGAATTCCAACTGCTTGATAAGGTTGATTCAGTTAGAAAATAATTCCAAATATTAGGGAGAATATTTCCCATTCCCATTGTATACGTAAAAAATAAAGCAAACAAAAAAGTGTTTTGTGATCATAGCTTTATCTAATTTTCTATCTTCACTGAATTAAAAAGTCTAGCATTACATTGTGAATCTTGCAATACATGGATTTTATTAACATTTGATTAACACATCAAAAAATGAAGAGTAACTTCTTTGATTATTGGATGGTATTTCAGAAATCAAGTCTTAAATTATCTGTGATAGTTACCTATAAGATTTTTAAAATTATTAATTTTCACTTCTGCAGGAAAAAATGGTGGGTCAAATGTTTTAATAAAAAGTTTTTGCCAAAAGAGATGAGTGGTTTTTTGTTGGAAAAAAACCCTAGTAGTTAATTCAGAAATACAGAATCATTTTGCATAAGCATTTTTAAATTATTTAATATCTTGCTAACTCTTAATTTTCAAAACCCTTCTTTCTTTAAGAATGTTTTCTGTATTTTTCTTTCCACAAAGATAAATCAGTTATTTTAAAAAACTATCTTACTACATTTAATAATAAGTTACAAGTAAACTTTATTTATGCATTTAATTCTGCCTTTTTCTAGTAGGTGGAAATAGCCAAATATTTCTATGTAAAGTTCACATTTAATCAAAATCTATAGCCAAAAGAAAGGTCCACTGTACTTAGTGTAGTGAAAATTCAATTTCAAAATTGAATCAGCTCATATTTCAGTAAGTGAGCATAAATAAATTAGTTTCATGTCAAAACAAAACAAAACTAATAAAGCAGGCTGGGAATTCATTACTGGCTGCACCAAATCCCCTTGTAAAGAGTTTTCCATGAATAAAAGTTGTAGGTCTTGTGGACTAAAGTGGGCTTCTCATTACCTAAAACTGTTTGTTTTAGTTAATTGTAAAGAGTTTTCCATGAATAAAAGTTGTAGGTCTTGTCTGAACAGTTAGAAACTTTAAGGACAAGACAGAAAAGGAGTCACAGTGAGAAGAAGAAATTGTAAAAGGTCAGATCAGTATTGTTTTGAATAAAAAGAGTTTAATGAATTTGCATAATTTGACAGAAGAGACATGTTTGTTTTTCTACAATGTTCAGACAGTGCAGGGAAGTGGTAGAGGATATTACAGATTGTTCCCACTACCCTTTTTGGATGCTATGAAGCCAAATCCTTACTCATGGGGACTCTTTGGAGGAGAAAGGTGGGGTCTAAAGATGAATAATATCTAACATAGACTTCAAAGTGAACTTCTTACCTGCTGAGTGGTTACTACTACTTAAATGTACAATGAAAATAGCCTGAAAATATACTTTAAGTCATAAATACATACACCATTTTTTAAATTTGAAAGTAATAAACTGTTAAAGGGATTAGAATAATAAACAGAGGAATAGTTACTCTGTTTACGAGGGTACAGTGTACTCTTTCTAAAACGTCCTGCCTTGAATAGCAAACACTTTCAGAAGCTTCAAAAATATCTAAATAAGAAATGGGAAATCTCCAAGATTTAGAAAGGGGAAATGGTAAGAAATTATTTAAATAGTTATTGACCAACAAACTGATAACACAGTCTTCAAATGCATATATCAGGTTCCCTATTTACAATTCCATTACATAATTTAATCAACAGATCTTAAAATATGTGCATGGTCAAGATTAGCAGATGGCCATCTTTCTCTGCTCAGAAATATCTCCAAAAGCTGGTCTCTGAATAGCAGTTGGCAGGAAAAATATGCAGATGGCTGAAGTAACTTTAATATACATCCATTACTGATACTGAATTAAATAGGTAATTACACATCATAAGCACTGATGATTAATTACAAACAACAGACATAAAATATATATGTTTCATATGTTAGTTCTTCAAGTGGACTGCTGGGCATTGAATGAAAATATTAAAAGCCAAAATAGATATGCTGCTGGCCAAAACAAAACCTAGGAAAAAATCCATAACTAGTCAATACAACAGATATCTCTTGCACTGTAGCCTGAAGGTCAGTCATCTGTGACTCTGATGGCATGTCAAGAAGAGTGATTTGCTTCAGCTGAAAAGAAGTCCGACCATAATTGAAATATAACCAGTCTGCATTAAATTTAGATCCCTTTTTTCCCTCAGAAAACCAGGAGACAATCTGTATTGTGTACCCACAGGCATAATAAAGAACACAAAAATTGAGCATGAATTAGAGAGCTGAAATAGCTTTAGGCTACCTGGTTGGACTACAAAGATATAGCAGTGGTTCCTAAAACCATTCAAAACAGTCATGGACATTATCAAATTACAAGTTGCATTCTGGACTGGTGTATCATCTATAGTACTGCAGAACAAATAGATGTCTATCCTTTACCTTGGCCTACTGGCCTCCACACCAATGCTACTCAGTGCCAACATCACACACGGCTTTTGGGTCCTCTGAATCCTCCTTCAGGCTGCTATTAGTGGTGCCAGAGTTTGTGTGTCCCTTTAATGTAATGGAATTCTTCCCCAAAATTGCTGAATCTACACATAGATCAAACACAGCATCAGCATCGAGATGATGCTTCTGCTAAAATAATTTCCTGTTTTGATGAGAGACTCTTACTGTATTACCTACGTCCTTACTGAAATACATGTTAATAGAGAACAAGGGAAAGCATGGGGATAAAAAACAATGTCTTTCACTCAACTCTTATTAGAGGAAGTTTCAAAAGAATTTGCCATGTTTCCTTTTTCAGTGAAGATGCTCCCCTATCCTTTTAACAAGCAAACATCAATTATGCTCATCAAAAAGGGATCTAATGTGTCTGCACCACCTTGGTTATTGCATCAGTTTGTCTGTGGTGTAGTAATTACTGTAGCATCTGAGCACAGCATCAGCAATGACAGCTTTACCCTAGTGTGATGAACAGCACATTGATCCCTCACATGAACCTCAGCCCAAGTCCATTTCAAATGTTTGCTCACATCTTCCTGGTCACCAGCCTCAATTATTAATTATATTTTTGTGACCTCCTGCAGGCACTGAATATTTTTCAACAAATAACCCTATCCATAGGATTCCTGAGTCTGAGTTTGAGATTCTTTTTTCAGTTAAAACTCTGGAAAGGTAGAGGAGTGGATTAAGATAGTACACACGGGAGCTGCCAGAAGGAAAAGACAGCTGGGTACAAAGAGCCATGGTACTTACCTGTCTACTGACAATATGTTTTTCCTATGGGAAAAATCAAGTTTCAGTAATTGTAACACCATCAAACTGTTCTAAAGAGCATTAAAGATGAAGACTACACCCTGCTTCAGGTTTAATCATGTTTTGGTTTTGTTTAATTGTAGTTTCTAGGCATACCTATTTTGAAATGATGTTTTTAAAGTATTTGGAAAACAGAGAAATATCTTCACTTTCTCAACTTACCATGTTTCACAGCCTTTTTATTTCTATTATTGCTTTCCATTCCCCATCAGTCCACTCAGAATAAAATTTCCTTGGGAAACTTCACTTGTGAAACATCAGGAAGATTGAATGTACCCAGCTACTCAATAGAGTAAGATTAAACCATCTCCACTAAGCTGATACCACTCCAGTTGAGAAGGTCATAATTTTAAAACCAGGTGTCTCATTGAACAATTTTACTCTAAAATGATTGATGAGATTGATATATGATTTCAGTGACTAACTGGACCCATGACTTATACCAATATTGCATAAGAGTACTTGTACACGAATGGCAGATTTTTCTGATGTACTTTTGTAGTGTTCCAATTCAACTGCCAGATGATAGAAAGATAAAACTGGGGGTATGGAGAGAAGAAACTGAAATGGGTATTTAAATCCCTTGGACTGTATTATCATTCTGACATTTTAAGACAATGTATAATTGTGAAATCTTAATTTCATGAATGTTACAAGAGTTTTGCAATTTAATTTAATCTTTACAAGGCATGTTACCAAATATATTTAGTTGTCAGTGATTTATATTATGTGACTTCTCTATATAAAGAAGAGATACAAATTTTGTTTATGGACCTGAAACAAAACTTCCTGTATTTATCTTGAGAACAAAATACACTTGAGGTTATTTAGCATCTATCATTTTTTTAAATGGCTCATTATATTATGTCTTTTGTATTATACCTTTACATAATTTTGCCTCTGAAATTTATAATACATACAAATTTCCATTAAAAATTTTATTAAAAAGATAGGATAACCTTTGTGATGGATAGCCAGTTTCACTAAAAAGTATTAATGATTTTCTGCAGAAACAAAGAGCAGTGATCAAGTGTAATTTAAAAAAATTAATTAATCATTAGGAGTTAGCCTTAGCCGTGCAGAATTTTGAAGCAAGAACTCCATTTGGGAAGTGCATTGATTTAATTGCACTTTTTATACTCTTAGGCAAAATGTCAAAGGTATGCTCTGAATTGTATATTATCTGATGGCTTGATTACTTGCTTGTTAATAATTGCATCACTCATCTGGAAATACTCTTCTGACATTTAGCTTTACTCTGTTTGCTTTTTAAAGTGAGACATGATTCAGCTGAGTCAAGGAAAAGAACATGAAGTAGGGAGCATATGGAATTAATTATTTACTGTGTAAATGTACATTTACATTTGACAGTGTTAGATCAGATCAGCTGGGGTTTTGGAACTCCTACTAGCTATGGATGTGGATGATGCCCTTTTTGGATTCATCTGCCTTCTGCCTGCCCTCTGCACTTGCTCCCACAGCTGCTGATCTACCAAGAGATCTCCTCACATTTAGAAGTTCCAGCTCAGCACTGATGGTTTGGATAGCCAGGCTAACAGTTTTGTCACTGTCATATTTTCTGGAAAAATCCCCTTGCCCAGGATTCTTCTCCTGGGAAGCTGAGAAAGCCTCAGAGAAAAAGGAAAACAACATTATCTCATTTGCTTCTCCTGTGTTTTGCTGCTTTGGAATATGGTTGGAGATTGTTTATGCAACATGTGAATTGTTTTTATGTATTGACCAATGATGGCCAAGCTGTGTCAGACTCTGGAGAGAGAGTCATGAGTTTTTCTTTAGTATCTTTTAGCCTTCTGTCTGTATCCTTTCTCTATTCTTTAGTATGGTTTAGTTTAGTATTTAATTATTATTTAATTAATTGTATTGAATCATTATTTAATTAAATTATAATTTAATATCATATAGATCATAAAATAATAGATTAGCCTTCTAAGAACATGGAGTCAGATTTATCATTCCTCCCAATGACGGGGGATCCAGAAAATACCACACAGTTTTTAGGTCACTGCACTGTCCAGATCAATAAAAAGATGCAGTGCTAATAACATATTACAGAAGCTAGGACATGCCACTGCAGATGAGAAGTCCTCATGGGAGCTATTGCTGCAAAGCATGGCAATGCCTTACACAGAGGCTTTGGAAATGATGCATACCCACAGCTAAACTTTTATGTAGTCTTCAGGATTTAGTGTGGGCAGGTCGTAATCTGGCTGAATTGCACCTTTCAGTGATGATGTTCCCATCCAGACATAAAATGCTTTGGTCATACAAACCCTGACAATGTTGTGCAAGATCTAGGTGGGAGCTAGCTCTCAATAGAAGAGCAGAGCACAAATCCTAACATGCTCTGAGCTCTGCACTGATGGCTAACCATGCTGGATCTAAGCTAGTATCTACTTTGACCTGTCTAGGCTTGGTCAGCAAACAGGAAAACTGGCCTGCAGGCCTGCTGACAGTGCAAAGGAAATTTCAAAGATGGATTTGGTTGCAACAAATACTTTGTTTGGGGTAATATCTTCAACATAATAACCAGTCTGGAGAAGACAAGGTTCTAGGAGATCATATAGAAACCTTCTGGTATCTAAAGAGAGCATAAAAGAGAGCTAGAAAGGGACTTTGCACAAGGACGTGTAATGATAAGACAAGGTGGAATTACTTTAAATTGAAAGACAGTAGGTTTAAATTAGATATTAGGGGGAAATTCTTTACGGCAAGGGTGGTGAGGCACTGGAACATGTTGCCCAGAGAAGTTGTTGATGCTCCTCCCTGGAAGTGTTCACAGCCAGGTCGAATGGGGCTTTGAGCAGCCTGGTCCAGTGGAAGGTATCCCTGCCCATGGTAGGGGGCTTAGAAGTTGATGATCTTTAAGGTCCTTTCCAACCCAAAAAATTCTATGCTTCTATAATAAGGTAGTTTTATTTTGTATTACAGAGTGGACTTTCAGCAGTTATTATTGGGCATGGATAGACCATTTTCCAAAACAATTTCCTATCAGGTTACAAACACACTGCATTCTATTAATTTCACTGTTTAGTGGTTAAGAATAGCAAATAGTTTCTATTTCCAAGGCAACTGGGGGGGGGAAATGATTGTAACATCATATTTCCTGTCACAGCTACTTGTTCCTGCATGGATGGACATGATAGAGGAGAAACATTACACTCATGTCCTTAAAAATATTATGTCTAATATATTATGTCGCAAATTATAAAAATTAATAAATTGTCTCAAGTAAGTGAATTGAGACTCTTCCAACTCTTTAAGTCATACCTCACTTCCCACAAGATCTCAGTGGATCAGGGATTCAAGTTTCACTGTGGTGCATGCCATCCAAGTCCCAGCAGAGAGCTTGGAACTGCCCCTGCAGAGCTCCTCATTACAGCACCATGCCTCAAGATCTGAGAGGTGCAGAGCTAATGAGCTGTTTTCCAGTAATGTTTAGACACATCAGAGCCAATGATTGCAATTTAAATATTTCCTATTGTTATACTGAACAGTATGTAAAGCAGACAACAGATGTGCTGATTCTCCTCCTCCAGCAAGCTGAATTAACATTCATCCATCTCCCGTTGCAAGAGACTGGTGCTGCATTACCGCAGCCTACTCAGATAATTTAAATGCTGTCAGAACCAAGATAAGATAAGAAAATGGGCAGAGTCATGTTTCCAGTTGCTGCTTTACAAATCAGGAAGAAGAATCTCTCATTCAAAAGGAAAAAAAATAGAAAAAAAACCCAAAGTAAAAAACAGCAAAGCAATTAAAATGCAAAGGGATAACTAGAACAGGAACTGGTGCATCCCAGAATTAGTGTGTCTGTCTGAGTTCAAATGTCAAGTTTGCTACTTGAATGGTGTCTCAAAGGTGCTGTATATCACCTAGTAATTTCTGTACTGCTTTCTCCTGCCACCTTCTACCAAGAGGACGTGTCAGAAAATTAGGCACAAGGTTTTATTGAGATAAATACAGGACAATGTATATTAGACCAATGAAAGACATAATTTAATATATTGTTCCATCTTTTCATCTACACTCAATGCACCAAAGTTATTGTTAAAGAACTTGAAATAAACTTATCCAACATGAATAAAATTTGCTGCCAGTACTGTGATGCTTGAGGATTTTAAAATATATTTTAGTTGCTGAAAATGTATGCGCTTTTGGAATGCATAAAATAATTTTTTCCTGTTAATGGACGTTAACCTCCATAGCAGGAATAATTAAAAATACACTGTGATCATGATCCATGAGAAAACAAATACAACAACTAAAATAACCCATGAAAAGTGAGAAATTAAGTGGATATGTTAATTTCTCTATGTTTTATATATGAGTTTAATGTACTGTCCTCCTGTATATCTTTAACATACCCTGTATTTGTAATAATGTAAAACTTTCAGAAGATCTTTATCTATATTTAAAGCAAAAGATATTACTAGAAATGGCATCCTATAAAATATAGAGCCATAGAGTCACAGAATCACATTAGGTTGGAAGAACCTTAAATATTGTCTAGTTCCAACCCCTTGCCTTTCATGATCATTGTAATCAAGTGGTTTGGGCTGGAAGGGACATTTACTTTCTTCTAGTTCCAACTCCCTGCTGAGGACAGGGAAATCTTCCACTGGATCAGGTTGCTCAAAACTCCATCCTACCTGGCCTTGAAGACTTCCAGGGTTGAAGCATCCACAGATGACTGCTGGTTCTTAAGCATGCTAAGAAAAATGTAATTTATAATGGAAAAACCTGTAATTCCCAACAGTTTGTATTTATTATTAGGAGTTGCCAAATGAAAAGTCCAGAAGAGGCAAGGCTGTCTCAGTCCCACATCCATGGGGGCAACAGTGGCACTGAGCACATACACCCACATACTGCTAGGTGTGCATGCACATTTAAATGTAAAAACCAGGCATCAGAGGTGAAGAATTACATATCTGGTACTTGTGTGTGTATTTCACTGACTTGGGTTCACTATGTGAAATGCCAAGGTGCTCTAGCTGGCACTCTAGCCATTTTCACTCTCATCTCTTCTGGTACCTTTTCTGATCCTTTTCTCCTGTCTTACCTGGTGGTTTCACTCATGAAGTCATGACAATGTCACCTTCTACTCGCAGTAGAGTAGGCTGCTTGTGGCTTTGGTGTTACAGATGTAAGCTGGAAGAAGTGACTTCTAAAGATTCCAAACCTGGGGGGAAAGGCTAATATAGCAACAGATTATTTTGGTAAAGCCTCAGCATTTTTTAAAGCTCAGTAATGGTAATTTGGAAAACATGTATTTAAGGAAGAAAACAAAGGGTTTCTGCTTTCCTTCCTCACAATTTCCATATATAACAGGCAGTAAAGAGGCTGAGGTATGGCATATATGAGATATATTTTTCATCGGCATGGAAGAAACCATAGCACTTCGGAGCAGATATCAGAAAATTAATTGAACTGGTGACAGAGGCAGGAGAGAGGGAACACCTTACAGAATAATTAAATCTCTGCTAATGATTGCAGGCCATATATATTTGGGTGTCTGTTCTCCTTTGGTTTGTAAACATTGTGTTCTTGGTCACCTCACTCCAAAGTGAAGAGGACCTTACACAGTAGGACACAGAGAGGGCATCAGCTCTGAAGAGAAAGTAACTGACAATCTTCTCCCATTCCCTCCCTCTCCTTCCCTCCTTTCTCCCTTTCTTCCTCAGAAGACATTTTCATGCTGTCTGAGTGAGGTTCTGATAACAGGCCTCCCCCTCAGAACTTCAATGATAATGCATGCTAAAAGTTTTTTTAATACTAATTGCACATTATTTAAGGCATAGAGGTCTGAACCACTGCAGAAGCATCACATCATTAATGTAAGTGCAGTGATTGATAGCTGCACTCTGTATCTGCATTTGGCTGTAACAAGCAGTTCGGCTAAGAGAATGCCTGTTCTCTAACCCTTGGTGTCATCACTCACTGCTCTGTGGAATGCTCTCAGCCAATGTATAGTGAACATTAAAATATGAAACAGTCTAACACTTAGAAACATTCCCTAGCACAACTCAAGCTGACGTGGCAGAGAAGGCACACAGAAGGTCTGTACTCTTTCCTATTTCACTAATTTCTTTCAGAAATAACACAGTGAAAATGGGATACAAGCAGCAGTGGGGTCATGAAATTTCTGCCATGCTGAGATTTTGGGGGGGGTTTAAACATTGTGTCATCACTGCTCAGAACTGTGCTGCTTTTGCTCTGGAGCTTGGCAAAACAGAATGAAATGAATTGGCCAAGAATTGAGTGTTGGCAATTCAACTGTTGGCCCAGCAGTTACAGATGTTTTCAAGGCAGCTCATGTTGTGCTGTTCACCAGCACAGTAAAAACTAGAAATATTCCCCAAACAGTTGTCTTTAATTGAGTTTAAATGGATGGGTTCTGGACTGAATGCACACGTATCACCAGATATTAAACTAGCAAGCACAATAATAGAAAATCCTTCGGAAACTTGGGGGCTACTGTTCTGTGTGAAGGAATTAATGGAATACATGATGCCTTCAATAGCCAGAGATCTGTTATTAGGTTCATGCCAATACTTTGTTCTCTGCAGCATCATAAATGATGTGTCATGCCAACCCTGCTTTTAGGCAACCCAAAGAACCATCTGCTGCCCTGATTGCAGAAGCCTTGTCCTGACATGTGCCAGCAGGACAAGTGGCAGCATAATGGTGCTCAGAGTACCGTGCTGGAATGTGATCCTGGACAACTGACAACAAACTGGGTCTGTTTGCTTTCTTGTTTGGATACTGAGCATGATTTCCCCTTAACAATACTTTTTTGAACAAAGAAAAAGCTTTGCAGCCACCGAATACTTAAATCTGTCAAAGGTGCATTGTCTGTCTCAGCAAAGATGATAAGGAACACCTGTATTTTAATTCCCCATCTTATAAGTAACATGTTGAAACACATTCAATGATCTTAAAGTTCACTGGTGCACTTGTCTTGTATTTAAATACAGCATTTTTGCAGGCATCCAATGTGAGTGAAATAGCTGTCTGACTGTGGTGAAAAATGAAAACGTTGCATATAACTTTGTCACATCCTGATTTTACATTACTTTGACCTTATTCTTAGAAGAATATCACTAGCATTGAAGGAATAAATCCTGTTGTACATGAACCTGATGGGGGGAAATAGAGTTTTGTAAAGTATAATGTAATTCCCTGCTTGCAGTACACAGCCATAACTGAGAAGTAATGACTTTTATCTAAAAAAGGAATCCATTGTGCTAGCTGAATCTCTGAGACAGTCAACTTCTGCATATAGTAAAATTCTGGAATTGAATTGTTTTCCACTGGAAAGAAACTGGAAAGTTGATTATTAATTATCTGTACATTATCTTTCAAAAATATATACGAATGTAAGGACAGGGTCCCGGCAGGAAGCGCAGTGTTTTAAATCCTTTTCAATAGGCTAAAAATTCATAAATGTGATGAATTTTTGTGATGTTCAGACATAAGCATGGAGAAAAAATCTTCCTGAAGAAAGGAAGCCTTCCACATGTGCAAGCAAAACGTTCCCATCTCTTGTAATATATTGCATTCAACCACTGTCTGCTGCTACGCTGAAAGGCTGAAAGGTTTTCCCATCACTACAAGCAGAATAATAGTATGAGCAAGGAATAAAGGCTGACCAGAATTGGCCTGTAGCATGGGAAAAATATCCTCTGAGCACTGCTGCAGAAGTAAGGAATTGTATGACAAAACTCACCCAGAAATTTTGCATTCTTTGTGCAAAAGAAATACAGGCAAACCAATCATCCTCCATACTAATGATCACTTTCCTCTTCTCTCTCAAACTCAGTTTCATCCTTCCTTGTCCAAAGTGAGGAAAAGGTAATTTGAACTAAGAATGGCCCCCTCAGCCAGTATGGGGGGTTGCACGAAGGGGACTGGCACGTGATGTGCCTTTGCACACAGGCCAGTTTTGAGCAGGTGCCCATCGTTACGTGAGGCTCTTGCTCACAGTGCAGCACAGCCTGTGGCCTGAGCCCCATTGCCAAGGCTCTATGGGTTTCCAAAGGCAGATCTATTGGCAGCAGGTGACACATTCATGTTGACTCAGAGCACTGTGCATTAGTCCCATCAATACTAGCTCACAGCTCACTGCACCACACAGCAGCAAGCAGTACCACTGTACCTTTGATTGTGTCCTACTTTGCATCCTCTTTGCCCAATTCTTGCACTCATATCTAGCTATCTCAACACTGTGATAAGCTCCTCAGTGTGTAGACTGAATACTGGACAATTCAGTGTTGTGCTTTGAAGAATTAAGACGTTTTCTTTCTTGCTGTTGTCCAAAGTTGTATCTCAGGGTCATTTTGCAGCTCAGTAGTTGCATGGTATTGTCCTGGCTCCCCACACCAGCGCATGGGATGGATATACAACAACTTGTGTAAAACATAATTTTGATCTGACTTTAACAACAGTTAATTTGATTTAGCAGCGGCAGGATAAGCTCCTTCAGTGTTTGATTTGTGTACACAATGGTAAAGTATCTTTGCAGGCATTCAGGAAAAGCTCTGTTAAAGCAGACCATTCTCTGAGATGTTAATGGCAGCTTGCTTTGGATTTGTACCAGCTGTAAAGACAGACACCTGCTTCTGCCTCTGTTGCTCTGGACAGGGAGTGGGATGGGAAGAGCCAAGTTATAGTCTGTCACCCTTGAGCCAAGAATGACACAAGAACAGATGAGAGGCCCAATTGCAAGAGGAGAAAAAGAAGCTTTAATGCAAAGGATTTTTTGGGTTATATAGACTGCTACGATACATTCTATTTGATTGGCTAGTTAAGGAAAAACATCTTTCTCACACACTGTCCTTGAGAAGAACAGGAAAACAAAGTGGAAAAACACCACCTGCAGATTGTTTATACCAACAAGTTATCACACACCTACAACTCCCTAAAATTCTCAAGCCACTGTGAGAAATGATTGCTGTTTCTCTCTCCCTGAGCAGGCTGGCATCCACAATTGCCCATTTCAGCTCCACCTGTTATGGTGAAACTATAAAGATTAGCCCCAATGTACAGGCAACCACAAACAGAAAACCAATTACTCTTACTGTCTTGGCCAGATAGTAGTAAAAGCCACTATCTTGACTGGAACTCTTTTGTTTGCCTAAATAAATTTACTGTTTTTCCCATAGCAACACTTCAATAATCCAAAAGATCTGGCAGTTAAAAAAAACTGAATTAATGGATGAATTTCACTGGCTTTGTAACTGGCTCAGCTCCTGGCTCTCCTGTTTTCCAGCCTATTTTATAAGTTCAAGAGCAGCAATGCAGCATTTCAAATCCCAGACAATGTGAGACTTCTGATAAAAAAATATTTTATAGCAGACATGGTAGATGACGAGGATTTTTCTTTCATTTTATTAGTGAGCTGCAAAATTTATTTTGTGCCAGAACTGGCTGAAGTAATACAGTAGCATAAAACTGAACAATAACGTGAAAAACACTTTTTTTTTCTGTAAGTGGCAGTATTTGTATGACTCTTGGTTTTGAGTAGAATGTGTGATGCTTTCGCTCATCCTTCTTCATAAACAGAGTATTACATCTTTCCACTTTGGCAGATACCTGAACCAGCTCATATGTGAGGTGGCTGAAGAGAAAAACAAATAAATGTTCTTCTGTTGGAGATACAAAGTGGCCTGACCTAGACACATCATCTCACTTTTCTCGAGGGCAATCAAAATCTAAAACACTTTCAGATTCAGTGGAGAGGAGATGGCTTTGATGGTTAGTGAAATTTGAAAGCAGACGACTGACCGCAGTAATAATGAAAGTATTTGCCCTCAGATGCAACTTTCTTTTCACCTTGGAATGGCATTTAATACTATGCAAGGGCCAGAAACCTTCAGAATATTATTTCTCATATATTAACTTGGAAACCCATAGTATTTTATTGCAAAAACCCTTTATTTCCACTGACTCTGTACAAGTGCTTGCCTGATATTAGAAAAACAAGATGTCTCTTTGGACTCTGCTGTTTCAGAATGGCATTTCACCTGTATATTTCCATTTTCATACCTTTCAAATTATAATGATCATTAGGATATTAAAATCTCAGCATTTCAGAAGTTCCTATCTAATTAACTTTTTCTATTTCAAGATAGTATTTTTTAATCCAAAATATATGTACAGCTGTGGTATATTTAAACAAATGACCTGACAGTACTGAAATCGTGCAATACCATTTAAATTTAGCAAGGATGCATTGTTTTAACAGTTGAGGTTGTAAACTTAACAGAAGATTTGGTAAGATCAATTAAAAGACCATCAATAAAAGAGCACTCTTAGTGATTTTCATATCCTAACTAAATATTAAATACAATAGTTCAAATAAAAAATAACACACAGTTGTTTGTATTACTACTAACCTCCTACTAATATATTCAAAACCAAAAATATCATAGATTTGAGATTATCTACACTGCATTCTTTTGTACTCCCGTGCTTTAGAAACTTCATTGTTGACTGACACCAAAGATGTACACAAAGCTTTTAAAACATTTCTGCTAACAGATGTGCATTTTCAGGAAATTGAGTAAATAAACGAGACTTATGCTTTAATTCACCTTCAAATCTCAACAAAGTCTTTTTTTTCTCCATTCTTCTTAGGTTTTGCTTGGCTTTTGGGGGGGATATTTCTGCGGGTTTTTGGTTTGTTTTTTTTTTTTTGTTTTTTTTTTTTTTTTTGATTTTGTTTTTTTGGGTTTTTTTCGTGATTGCAATCACAATGGTGGGGATCTCTTGTGGCAGTCCTATAGCAAACCAGTAGAGGACTCACGCTCTTTAAGCTCTGGCCTCGGGGCATACATGACTGTTTATGTCCTTGACAAACACAAAAGAGCAAAGGAGTGAGTAAAACAGGGTTGAATCCCAAAAGGTTTTTCTTGTCTTTCCTTCCATCTTGTCACACCACCCTTCTCTGTCTCTCTCTCTCCTCTTTTCAAGCTTATTATGAGCGCTGAGTGATCATTTGAACCATCAGTCACATGCTGTAGAATAAATCCATATGGATTTATTGTATTGCTGTGCTTCCCAGCTCTCAGAAGGATACGCTCTCATTTTAAAAAGAATGGTAAATCTTATACCACATAATCAAACACAAGGCTGGGAAAGACACTTTACACAAAAGACAATGATAAATAGCAACATAGAAAGTGGAGGGAAAGCATCTAGTTGAATATTTTAACTGTTGTTTTTAGGTTTGGTCTCAAAAAATTTCATTTGTATTTCAGTAGCAAAATCAAACAATACATTAATTAATCTTAGAAATTATATCCAAATTGTGCAAAAAAAAAATCAGCAGAAAGAAAGCATAGCTCCAGAGAAACTCGATAAAATAAACTGCCCCTGACCTCAGAAAAATGCAGCCAAATAACACAAGAGAGAAAATACTCCAAAAGATCAATTGGAGCTGATATTGCATATAAAATTGTTTGCAGAAATATAATTTCATATTGCAAAAACACAAATTAAAAATTTGTGGGGCATTTGACTTGAATATTCAGACTGACCCATCACTACATGCAGTGATCTTGCTCCACCTGGCACCAGCCAGATTATACTTCAAGTACTGTGTTTTCCTCCATATTAATTCTGCAGAATATTAGAATTAATTCAGAAACCAGTTACCAAGTGAAGTTACCTTATGGAAAGAGCTGGTAACCCTAAACTTGTGAAGCTCAACATGCTAAACAGAGATTTCTGGTGGAAACATCAGTGTATGGTGCTGTTCAGGGAAGCAGGTTGCCCTGAGAAGTCATGAAGCCACCATCCCTGGAAGTGTTCAAAAGATGTGTAGATGTGGCACTTGGGGACATGGTTTAGTAGTGAACATGGCAGTCCTGGGTTAACAGATGGACTTGATGATTTTAGAGGCTTTTTCTAACCTTGACAAGTCTATGATTCTATGATCTAGGCTACTCAATGCACAGCATAAGAGAACTGTTTATGTTAAGTGCAACCTAGGATAAAGCAAAATGTGATTTCAGTATAAGAAAACACTTAGCATTAAGGTCTGATCTGCTGGGCTATGGAATATCCTTCCAACAGCCAGGGCAGAAGGCCCCAAGGCAGAAATCCCTTGACACGAGACCAGGCCACTGCTGGGTGTTAGCAGGAGCAACCCTGGGCAGCACTGAGAGGAGGGTGCAACTTCAGTGTGGGTGCAGCTGTGACCAGAGACACAAGGTCCCAGCCCTCCCATGACAGGGCAAGGGAACAACTTGGAGAAAACAGTTTTCAGAGACTCCACAGAAGAGTCCACCCAGTACCCTGCAAACAGGACTATTTCCATCTCTTCCCTGCCTAGGAGAATTGCTCAAACAGTATTGCTGCTGCACGGGGGAAGGTGTAATTACTTTCTATTGCTGCCTTCCCAGAAAGGGTGAGAACTGAAATTGTTAGATGTTGACATGATTATTAAGTATTACTGCATTGAGATATTTAGGTTTGATACATGGGAACTTGCTAAAGAGCAATGACAGTAAATGCAAATTTATTTCCAGTAACTTCTCTTGGCGTTAGAGTTTTTAAACAAACCTTCAAGTAGATTACTTTTTTAAATCCTAGCCAAAGGACTCAGAAATGGTTTTTTTACATCTTCTTCCCTCATTCTCCTTCCCTTCTGCCTTTCATTTGATGAACACTAATATCAAATGAAAGCACATATGCTGTGCCCTTCATGCTTGCAGTTCTTTCTTATGTAAAGAAAAGCAAAACCAAATGCAGTTTTCTCTGCAGAATCTGTCTTTCTCAGCATTTCTGACTGACTATTGGCGCTTTGTTCTAACATCCTATGGACTATATTTCTTCCATATCTTTGTTTCTTCTTTTTTTTTTTTAGAAGGGTAATTAACATGCTGTATTTTAAATCCTGTTTTTTCTGCAAGCCTGCATTGCAGTCTTCTAGTGAGTTCTCCGCTTCCCTTTTTCCTTTTGAATGTGCTTCCACCTTTGGATCATCACCTGTACAACTACAACTTCACAACTGATCAATTGATCTCCTTGCATTAATTCTGTTCCCATCTTTACTTGCACAGTTCCAGCACCTAACCTGTGTCCGTGCATTTCATCCTGCCTCCAGCCACTTTAGAGATCCCTTATTTAAAGTCAGGGCATCTAAACCGAAACTCCTGTGGCTGCGTCTGAAACCACTGACAACAGCAATGGTGAAGGTTTCTCTATATCACTCTTAGCATGCTGTCAAAAAAACCAGTTCCTTATTTTTGCATCAACCTCATAACATGCAAGCTGAAGGTGGCTATAGCACTGAGTTCCCAATCTTGAGCAGCCTTTAGAGAGCCTCTGCAGACAAGAGGAAGCTGACCTTTTAATTTCTATTGCTGTATTTTTATACCTCTTATTTATTCTCCATACACAATTTGTTATTTTTCCCCCATTTGCTTTGAAATTCCCAAACAACCAAAAAATTATCACTATTTGTCATATGAGGAAAAGTAGCTTTTAACCAATCTTCTGTGAATCCTATAAGTATCGCATTTGTTTATTAAGTAATAAAGTTTAAAAGCTACTTTAGATTGTTTTGACCATATTATTCAAAGCAAAAAAAATTGTAAGTAAAATGCTTTCTATTTCAGTAACATGCCAGCTTAATTATGATTTTGTAATTATATATTCTAATTAGAACTTTGCAATCCCTTGCAGTACACAGAAGCATCTTTTCATTCACTGTTTTCAACACACGGTTATCAAAATAGTCTGGAAATGTAATTAGTTTCTATGTTTTCTTATGATTAAAGCCATTGCAGAGAAGTTTCACACAAATCTGTTATCCAAAAATGAACGTGCTTAGTGCTGTGTATCCTATATCTGGATATTTATTTAGGGCACACAGCCAAATCTGGCAGTTGTCTAGAATTGTGTTTTTATTGAGCAATCAGTTGAACGTTCATTCAGCATTTTTCCATATTTTGACAGCTAACAAGCACAATCAACAGCTGCTTCTCTGACAGGAATCATTCCTCCACTCATACTTACCCAGTTTTAAATCCTAGACACAGTAATACATGAACCATCCCTGTGATACAATGTTCACTCCAAATCTGGCAATCTTTATGGTTCTACTCTACACCCTCTATTTTCTCCTCTGACAATTTTTCTGAGATTCAAGCTTTCTCTTTGTCCACCTATATAAACTTCTCAGAAAAACTGTTTATTTACTCCACACTCTTCTTGAATGGCCTCCTGATACACACTTGTGCACAGTTACCAAGCTTTCTTGCCAGAGTATCTATTGTGGTTTTTTTTTTTTCCAGGAATCAGGATTGAGCCTCACAGATTATTCCCAGACTGGTGGTTCCACTTGGCTTCACTAGCCCTTTACCACATTATTTCCACAGTGTGCCTGTCTACACCACACACAGGAGCAGTGCAGGAAGAGCCCCAGGTTATCATGGAGAGGCTGGCTCTGAAACTGGAAGCTGTGCAGTTGATTTCATGTGGCTTTGCATCTGGGTTCCCAATCCTGCTTCTCAGTTCGGCTGCTGGTGGCTCCACAGCTTTGGTTTCTGAGTCTGCATGAATTTGATGCTAGCCAGAGGATACAGACCAGTATTAGTGCTGTATTGAACCTGACAGACAATCCATAAATAAATTATTTATTTTTTAACAAAATCCTGGACTAGAAAAAACGCTCAGCCCAGCCATATGAACTAAGGATTTAAATTCATTTCACATGAAAAAGGCAGCTTCATCAGAACTCAAAATGAAGAAGTGCTTTCTAGTCTCCTACATCATACCTAAGCAAACAATTATTTCCAGGCTTCCCTATGTTAGTTATTAGTGAGAATAATCCATAAATTCATTATATCTCTAATAAGCAATGGTATCTCTAATAAGCAATGCTCATCAGTGCATCCAGGCTGGACAGGATACCCTTTTTGTGGCAGCTCTTATATAAAGCACCCAAACTTTAAAAATGTGCTGAAAACAAAGACAGCTTTGGACTGAGCGAGCTGCTGTTGCCCAAGGTTGTCCTCATTCAGGGCTGTCAGATCATCCCTCTTTACAGGGACAAACAGGGAGGCAGCAGAAAGCACATGGGATATGTGTGGGTTGTCAGTGGTCCCCGTCCCCAGTACTCACTGCCAAAGAGGGACAAGGTTGGCAGCTGGGCTGCTTGATGATACATCTTGGATACAAGTGGATTTTTGTGAAGGATGAAATTAGATTTCTCTAATGGCAGTTCTGCCATTTATAGGAGCAAGCTGCCAGTTTTCTGCTCATATCAGTGGACAATACAGTTACCAAGAAATGCTTCCTCCACCTAACGGGAAAGAAGCCTGCAAGATATATTCTCCTAATAGCAGAAGTCCAGCCAAGGCTAAGGAGAGATAAAATAACAAAAAAATTACGAGCCAGATAAGAATTTATCTGTGCAGGTATATAAAAGCCTATCCAAACTGCCAAGCCAGCTTCTGGCCTATTCAGCAATCAGAACATCTTCAATAACATCTGGCTTTTGAGATCCACAGGCATTATCTGGTGCTGAGCATCTTTTAGTACAAAGCTACTGAATTTCTGAGGCAGGTCTGAGGTGTGTTTAGGCCTGGTGAGAGCTCGTGTCAGCCATGCACAACTACTCCAGTGTTTTTTTGGTTGTTGGAACTGACTCCGTGGGACCACAAAGCAGTTACTAAAGCCTATCCCAAAACAACCAAGGACAAAACCAAAAAATGGCAGCCACTGATAATTTCAAAACTGTCTTTTTTAAAAGCCTTGAGACATTCACATGCTCCTGATAAAACAGATGCAAGTTTCATTTAAATCATTAATCTCCCATGAACTGAAATCTCTTCCACAAAAATTAAATTTCCAAATAGCCATGGGTTCAGCCTGCAGTAAATTTCTGCCAGCAGTACAATCTCAATCATATTTAACAGAAATAAGAGGTGCTGAGAACTCACAAGGATGTCTCACAAAGCTGATTTTGGTACTTCATGACAATCAGCTTCTCATCCCTCTGTCATTTGTCCCAACCCAGCATCAATCTGGCTCCCTGCCTTCACAGTCAATTTCCTGTTTGCATGTCTGCATGCTAAATCAATTGGTGACAAAAATATTAAAAGAATTCTATGCAAACACTAATGTAAAATTTAACATTGCTGCCACCTAACTGGACTGAAAGACCCCTTCAATTAAAAGCAAATTGCCTGCATTCCAATCATTCCAATTCCTCTCTGCAAAACAGCTACAGAGTGAGGTGTTGAGAAAGAAGCACACACTGGAAGTCTGAAAAACTATTTTATATACAAATTCTCTTTACATCCAAGAATTTTTTTTTCAGATAGAAGTGGAAGAAGAATAGGATTTTTCTTCAGACAAACAATCATTCTGTTTGCAATAGGTCTCTGAAACAAACTAATTTTCAAGCTACACGTCGCACTCGTTAATCAGACAGTAGTACCCAGCATCCCTCCTCAACGTTAAAGACTACCAGTTTTATTACTGCCGTTTATAGCCGATTTACTATTTGGGGATCACGTACTGATAAAAAGTCTTACTTCAGAACGAGAACTTTTTCTCAATAAAGGCTCGTTAGCGCCAGTCCAGCACCGGCTGGCAGGTGCCCCACAGCGGGCCCGGCCCGCCGCTGCCCCCAGCACCCGAGGAGCGCTCTCCCCGCGGGCCGCTCTCTGCTCCGTGCCCAGGCCGGGACAGCGGGCACGGGAAGGCAGCGCCGGCGGCAGAGGGCAGGCCTCCCCCGTCACGGCGTGCGCCACGAAGGGCTCTCCGGGGAGCGGGCCGCGGGGGGAAAGCAGCGAGGGCTGAGCCCTGCGTGGGTCGCGCTCCTCCCGCCCCGGGGCTCTCCCGGCCCTTGGGGGCCGCCCCCACCGGCCCCGCGGAGCCGCGGGAGGGGCCCGAGCCGCGGCCCGGCGGCAGGGGGAGCACGAGCGCCAGCCGGGCGCATCGCGGGGACAGCGGGGCTCCCGCTGCCAGCAGCGGCCGCCGCGGGAGCCGCACGGGAGACTCCTCGGAGCCGGAGCGAGGCGGCGCGGAATTCCCGGCGCGGGACCGAGGATGCGGCCGCTACCACCGGCCTCTGCTTAGCCGCCGGCGCAGCCCTCCCAGCGGCGGCTCCGGCACCCGCCGCCCCTCGGCGCCGGGCAGCAGGAAGCGGCGCTCGGCCGGCTCCCAGCGCCCCCCCTCCCTCCCCGCCCAGCGCAGAGCGGGCGCCGGCGGCACGGGCCGTCGCGGGAGCAGCAAGCGCTGGCGTCGGATGCCTGCGTTACGCCATCCCGGTGCTGCCGCGGCCTGGACTCCGCGGGGAGCACGGGCGATCGGCGGGCAGCGGGGGCCGCTCCTTTGTGTCCCAGGTCGGTGCCGGGGAGCGGCGAGGGGGTGCAGGGTGGTCGGGCAGAGCGGCGGGACCGTGTCCGTCCCCTCCCGGAGGGCTGGGGCAGGCGGGCAACCCTCCGTGGCCGGCCTGTCTCCGGGGCCGCGGGCATGGCGGGCAGGGGACTTGTTTGTGTCGGTCTGACCCCCCGCTCCCCGGCAGCAAAACTCGGGGAGCCTTTCCGCAACCCCACCGGGTGGGCGGCGAGGTGGGGCGGGGGCTCGGCCGCCGCCGCCGCGGGCTGGGGACTCTTTCCGAGCCCCCGGTCGGGGGCGGTTCGTGGCCCCCGGGAGCGGCTCGTGGCCGGAGAAGTTTCTGCCCAGGCAGCGTTTGGCCGCCGCTGTTGATTGTTTATCGCTCCGAGGCGGCGCCGAAAATAGGTCAGAAATAATGTCCCGCTCGTCCCCGCCGCGAAGCGTCCGAGGGCCGGCCGTGGTACTACGAACTGCTGGAGGCAATGGTGCTTTCCCCCTCCTTCCTTTCCTGAGACATACGGCACCCTCACAGGGTTTGAAACAGAGCCGAGGGGGCGAGGGAGGGGTGTTAATTTTTTACTTATTTATTTATTTATTTTAAATGTCGGCTTCTGCGTGCGGTGTGGAAAGTTGCTGGCCGAGCGTTAGGAATAACTCCCAGCTATTTCCTGGTGCGCGGAGGGCGGCACTGGCGGCCCCCGCCTCCCGGTGCGAGCGGGAACAGCCCGTGCCCCTCGGAGCGGGCAGGGCTGGGCGGCGGGGCCCTGCCTCCCGCCGGTGCTCCTCACCCCGCTGCCCACCCTGGCATCGCGGCAGCGCTCGGTTAACCTCGGGGCGCGCTCGGCTGGATTTGCACGATCACTAAGCGCTCTGGTGCAAGTAATGTTCGTTTCTTATTTTATTTCACGCAGAAATTCGAACAGAACCAATTTGAAAGCTTTATTTGATATTTATGCGTTGCAAATATACTGCTTGGAAGAGAAGTTGCGCAGTGTAACAGATTTTTCAAAATTGTAATTGGGGGATTTACAGTCATGTTGATACTATACCCAAAGAGATATTTGTGCTGATGTGTTTAAACCCACTTCCCCTTTCTCCTGGTTGCAGAGAATTTTGCTGGCTGAAACATAAATAAGCTACTGTTTGAGATCTTACATTTTATCAAGTAGAGTGGACATAAATGCCTCTTTTGTTTTACTGGGTTTTAATTTATTTTTTTTTAAGTAGTTCTTTCAACTTGCTTAATGTCTTATAAATAGGCAGAGCCTGAGGTAAGTTCCACACACACCACCTTTTGGTTTGCTTGCCTGATAGCAAGTAGCAGATGCTGCAGAATCTGTATTACTCTGGAAGGGAAGGCATTACATTTTCATCCATTAAATAACTCCAACTTAGCAGTTTGACTGTGAAGATAAAATTGCTTGGCCCTTGCTGAAGGATAAATAGCACAGTCCAAACCCAGTTCAATAAATCTCTGGTTTGCTGGAACATTACGGCTTTTTTACAATGAAAGAATTCTGGATTTGTGGAGGAACAAATTAGGTACTCCAGCATAGTTTTTATTATTCTGTTCAACAGTTCATTGCCCATTAGAACTGAATTGTTTTGTAGGAAGTGGACAATAATCTGGGCTCTGGCTGCATCTTTGCAAGTACTTGAAATGAGTGAAGGACAGAGTTGTGATCTTGTTCTGTTTCTTCCATGTGACTGTACCAGTAGTGACAGTCTGAGTACCTGCATTTGGTGTGTCAGAGCACAGCTGTAGATCTTAGTCTGCATTTTCCTTGGATGGACCAATTGTTTTCTTCCCCCCCCTGTAAGTGGCATAAGTAAATTCTTAAATTTTCCTTTGGCAACTGATAAAAGTCAGAGAATACAAATTTGAACTCATTCTTTGGAGTGGTTTAAATATCCCCTGTGTGAAATACAATCCTACACTACTGTTGAGAGTTGACTGATATGTGAAAATACTGGTTTTGGACTTTAATTAGTCCTTTATTAGTAAAACTGATTTGTTACTTTCAATTCAAATTATGGTCAATTTGACTGGCCTGTATAAGGTTTGGCATGAATAGTAATCAGTAATAGTAAAGTGCACACAGCAACCAAATTCTGTCTTCAAAACTGTGATTTTGAAAATGTGCCAGACAAACCAACACAGTTGTTGATTCAATTTGATTCCATTGCGATAGAATTTACTTTTGTTTTGAGCGAAGTAAAACCTCAAAAATAGCACTGGGCTGTGTTCAGATTTCAGAAGAGCTAAGCCCTTGCGTCTCTTCTGAAGCCCCAGTGATGATGTGATGCCGTTACCTGACACTGCAGTATTGTGGTTTTAGCATTTCCCTTGGCAGCCCATGGGGTTCAAAGCTCAGTTCCAGGACTGTCTCTGGTGCTTTTTTCTCACAAATACAGAATTAGTGAATTCAGTTCCTAAGCAGGGGGAGGTGTAAAAACTGAGATCCGTTGTTCACTCCAACATTCCTTGTTGACTTTGCTAGTCGGTTATCTGCTGACAAAGACACTGACAAGTTCTAGTGGACTTGGTTGTGGTTTTGAGATATGATGAGCACTCTTTGACAGGATGTTTCTATCAGTATCTCATTCTCACCAGGTTACAATCTGGCGTTTTGGTGCTCTCTTGCTGGAAGTGATTAGAATGGGATATGAATGCCACAGCCATCTGTTGGCCTGGGGAGGTGCACAGGAAAGCAAATCCTGGCAGAGGAATGAGGCAGATTACTTTGAGTGGCAAGGTTTTGAACTACGGCAGGTAAAGGTAGGGGAGCCCTTCATGAGCTCTGACTCTTGCGCTGTTTTTTCCTTGAAGAGAACCTGGTTGCCTGCACCAGCCTAGGAAGCAGGTACCCAAATGTTAATGTAATGCTGAGAGTGCTGGTGCCTGTGTCTCTCTCTGGGACTGGTTGCTGTCTTGAATAAATTTGAAAGTTAACTCAGTACCAAAGATGGACCTCAGTGTGAGAATCAACAATCAAGGGTTGTGAATTCTTGTTACTGTTGACCTTGTTTCAGTGTTTGAAGTTGTTATTGTGATGAAGACTAATGTTACTCATCCTTGCTTGGTAACTGTTTCATCTTGCACTTTGTGTTTTCTGTCTTGAAGTCTCTTTTGTTCTTTTTCATCTCCCAGTCCCTACACACTATAGGACAGCCTTGGCAGAATATAGTCTCTTGTTAGCCAAGGTGGAAGAGTTGCAGTTTTATTGTGTGGGTTTTCCCCTTCCCCTTTTTCTCTATATGGAAAAATACAGTCTCACTAGTGCTTTGTTTTCATGGCAGGAAAGATGAGTAGCACCTGTGTGCTGACCAGCCTTTGTCCCTGATGGATGTTTGTTTTGACAGCCTGTTGTTGTATGTCAGTTCCCTCTGACAGGCTGTTGCTCAGAGAACCCGTAGCCTAAATGTACTACTGTGTCAAGTACCAGAACATGAATTTATTTTGGTTAACTAAGAGCACAGCTCAGAGTTTCTTGAATTATTAATTATTTAATTTTGCATTCAGTATTCCTCCTAATGAACAAGCATGGAAGGTGTGATTTTTCTTTTTTGTTAATGAAAAGTTTGTTTATTTTGCAATCTTCAAAACTTTTGTAAGTTCCTATATCCTGGTGGTACAGTTCAGTGGTTACAGTGGTAGTGCTGGGTTGCCATTTGGACTTGGTGATCTTTAAAGATCTCTTCGAACTTGGATGATTGTATTCTATGGTTCTAGAAGTCACAATCCTGCTGCTTTAAAACAGGAGTGAGAGATTGGTGAAATCCACTCAAAAGTCACATTTTTGGTCCCTTTGAGCTTGTTACAATTATACAATTATGCATCTGAAAAAATACTAGTTCTATGTTTTTCTGCCACAGCTAGGCAAAGCAGTAAAGTATGTCCTTACATTCTGTTAATATTAGTGTGCCATGTGTTTTCTCCTTGGCAAGACACGTGATTTTATGTTTGCTACACATCTGATGATTTTGGCCTTCTCTAGCATTTTGCTAAGCACCTTTTGAACAAATTAATTTGTTGGATGCGTGTCATTAAGTATTGTGTGTAGAAAAATAAGTTAACTGTTGAAGTAGGAACATAATTAAATATTTATGCTTTCGTTTATAGCAAAAGCAGTTGGTATTTCGTGATGAGGTGTTGCTGATATTTGTAAAAGTCTGTTGTACAAACCGTCTTCCTCGAAGAACAATGTGTGGAACCTTTGTGGTAACAAGAGTATATAACAAAGAGTATACAAGAAAAAAATCTGAAAGGGAGGAAATAAGTTGGCCATAGTTTTGGGTCAGGAAGAAGTCAGGTGAGCAAATTGTGTTTACTTCTAGCAGGAAATTTGTGACAGCATTGTTCTTGGAAAGAACAGACAGAGAAGTAAGAAACAGAATCAAATCTCACAGAGCTCAACTTACAAGTGGAACAAAAGTTGAAAATGCTAATGCAAATTGAAATTGCATCAATTCTGTTTTTTGTTAAATAGTTTCAGTGCTTTTTTTGTAATGCATTTTCTGTAGCGGTTTTGAAATTGGGAACATTTTTGATGCAAAGAATTTTGAACTTTATATTGTGCAAGCAATTTTGTTGGAAACAAGATTAAAAGTTTCACTTACCAGTATTTCTTACCAAAACTAAATAAAACATGTCTGCATTTCTGAATTACAAGTCCTGTATCAGAAAGAAAGGAAAGCATACGTATTTAGCTTTCTAGTGAAAAGTTATATTCTAGTGAAAAGTTATAAATTTGTTAGCTCTAAAACTATAGAATTATACATATATATTCGTACATATGTGTGCATATGGTTTGCTGAATCTTCTTTGTGAAATAAATCACAAACCCATACACATCATACCCCCAAATCAAGAAGAAATCTATAGCATTCAACAGTTAATTTTGCAGGAGGATTTACACTTGACCTCTGACATTTTGAAACAACAAACTGACTTGTTCTCCAGATGCAAGTCTGCTTACTATAATCACAACCTGTTCAGGTGCTGTGACCTCAAGAATTAATCCATGTTACTGACAATGCCATAGGTCACTCATTACCTGTTGCATAAAGGATGTTGAGAGATAATAATGCTTTCTAGTGCTTTCTAGCTATAAAATAAACTGAATTCCCTTTATGCTTTAGATTATTTTTCTGAAGTTAATAAGAAAGGTTTCCCTTTCAATTTTCATATTAGAATGGCCTGCAGTACATTTTCTGTCTTCTTTCCATTGAAATTTACAAGGAAAATGTTGTAGTATTTGTGCTTCTGTAGAAGAAGCTGTACTTTCTCCCCAGGCTGTCAATTCTGTTATCACTTGATTATTTCTCTGCATAATGATTGTGTATTTCCATGTAAAAAATCAGTCCAAACAATGTAATTAATGCTCCTGAGTTTTAGTAGTAGAGGTAGTAGTAGTTGCATATAAGCTTTTAAACTTAATTATGCTTGCTTTTCTGTCTATTTATATGTGGCCCATCTAGCTTTCTATAAATGCTTATATATGTTTTTAAAAGATTTTCTGGGTAAATTCCAAGATTATAGCTATCAGATGATTCTAGAGCTGATGTTTCCTGGTACCTCTGACCTTCAGTCCCTCACTGTGTTGAAAAAATCCAGATTGAAACATGCCAAGGTATTGAAGTTATTTGAAGTACTGAAACAAGAAACCATAGATAGTAGAAGACATGTTTTACTGCTTTACATGTAAAACAGCTTAGAGGAAAAAACCTTTTAATGAGTGAGGTCAATACTTGATCTGAACATGGAAGTCAGGACCTAGATCTCCACATTTGTCGCCATTCTTTCATGCTAGGCTTCTTTTTCTTGTGAAGGCCCTTGTTGCTGGGGCAGAAGCTCTGAGCCATAGGGTTACCTGTTATTAATTTTATTTTGCACGTCCTTAAGAGACAACCTGTGGAAGGTGCATTGTGTACCTGTGAAATTGGTTTGAGTGCCAGCTAATGCTACTAATGTTTGAGCTGAATTTTGAGTCTGTGACTCGAAGCTCTAGCAGATGTTACCCGCCTTTTGATGGAAATGTGTAAAACCTGATGAAGTTTAGCTAGAATTTTCATCGCCAGTCACTTTGCTATTCTCAGGTGGGAAAGGAAGGAACAATAACCTTTTGAAAACCAACTAGCCATGATATCAGCAGGGTAGGGAAAGCCTCTGATGATTTTGTTCCTAGTTGTTTGGCCTTTTTTTCCCTGCATGTTTGTGCTGTATTTAAGGGGTGGTACTTGTTCTAGTTGTAGCAAATTTGAAAGCAGCATGTGAGGGATTTAATGATTACAAAACGTTAGTACGAGAATTTCTAACTAAACATGACAAGTAAATTGTAGGAGAAAATGAGTGAACAAAAACTGTTCCATACAAAACACTGTCAAAAATTGTTTAAGTAGCATTGGTGATGGTTCAAGCTAATTCAGAAAACAGTTTTCTGATTTGTTTTGATGTAACCCTGCAAGTGTACCCATTGAAGTTGCTAAAGGGTGATAATTAGATTTGTTTTGTTTCCAATGTGCTATTTTGGAAACAGAGTCTTGCCATTTTAGGTTTGTGTCAGTGTTTTTAGCAGCTTATAACAAGTCAGCATTGTTCTGTTAGTGAAATGCCATGTGGGGAGCCGAGGTAAGAGGAGCATGAAGCCTTCAAGCTGCAACATAAACAAAAGCAGATCTTGAAACTGAATTTGTTAATGCAGCTCTACTTGCCTGTTTCATAGGGACTCTTCAGTGAGACACTGTGGCAGTGCATTGGGGCAGGAGCAATGCCGGCGCTCTGAGGGAGGGCTGCAGCCTGTGCAGCTCGGGCAGCCCTGTCCCTCTCTTCCTCCGTGACGGGGAGCACAAGAGCCCTTCTTCAGCAAAAATGGTGCCTGTCTCCTGACACCAGATGTGTTGGTTGGTCTCTCTGCAGGCAGAGCATATTTTTGGACCATTTGGGACAAAACTGCTGGAAGCTGCTCAGCTTTCCATCCTTCCGTGCCTCCTTCTGGAAGGAGATGGCCTGGGGTGCCAAGGAGGGTTCCTAGGTGAGACGTTGGGAAACCAGGCCTGTGAGTAGAAAGCAGAACTGCCCTGTGGGGCAGGGGGAGCTTAGACTGAGCTGCTGCTTGGGCTCTGGGGTGGTGTCCATCCATGGAAGAAGTGAGACAGGGGTAGGGCGTTACTGTCCAGCTTTGGGGGTGAATCAAAGAAAGGAATGAAGGGTAAAAATACCACCTCAGGAATGGCTGGGAGAAGGGGCAGTTTCTTTCACCCTGCTACTGAGACCTCTTTGCTTTGCTGTGCCAAGGCTGTGGCTTATGGAGGCTGAGGGACAACTGGCCAGGGAAGCGCTGTGCTGTGCTGCTGCGTGCTTCCCTTCCCCAGGCTCCATGGCACTGCTATTTGTGGAGCTGTGCTTTGAAACCGGATAAGGAAGTGATCTGATCAAGCCTTGCAAAAATAGATTATTCTAAAATGGTAACTAATTAATTTTAAAATGCTGTCCCACGAGCACTGTGTTGGCAGTGTTGAGGGGGCGATTGTATTGCTGCTGTGAAGATGTGAATGAGCACCTGAGGCAGAAACTTCTGAAGCTGTTTCTAGTGTAGGAGACTCAGTGCAGTTTTCTGGACAAAGTTGGCTTAAATTCTTGCTGTGCCCTCACTCACTTCTTCGGGGTTAGATGTTAATATAGCCATACTCTGAGGTAGATCAGTGCAGCTGTTTGTGGAATCATGCTGTATTTAAATGAGTGAAATGTTGCAGTTTAAATTAAAAATGAAAAAAGCTAACCGACTGCCCCCCCCCCCCCCCAACCACCAATATCTTACAGAATAACCTACAAAATATCTGTAAAGGTTTGGTTTGATGCTGTGGGGCTTTTTGCCTCCCACAACTGCTAACACAATTGCAGAGATGGCTGTTTGTGGCGTGGGTGCAAGCAAGTCTGCAAGGGTAGCAAAAGGATTTAATTTAAAGACTTTGCTACTGATATATAATGTGCTGTTTTCTCAGGGTGCTTACTGGCATCCAATCTTCTTATAGTGTGCATGCTAAGATCTGCTCAGTTTGTGCAAGCTTCCATCACAGCTGTCCACCAGTGCTGATCAGTGTTATCTTTACTTGACACTTGTTTCTTTAAAGACTTTTTTGCCTCAGCATTTCTCAGTAAAAAAGCACACACAGTACTCTGCATATTGTTTAGTCCCTTCTCTTCTAAACAGTGGAAAAAAGTAGAAAGTGATTAAATTTTATTGCATTTTTTTTTCTTGGGAGTGGGAAGCGTGGGTTGGTTGGTTTCATTTGTTTGTGGGGGTTTTGTTTGATTTTTGTTGGTTTTGTTTGTTTGCTTGGATGGTTTGTTTGTTTGTTTGTTTTCTGTTAGGTCAGATCTGTTTTGCTCTAGGCTTCAGTGGCAGAAAGAAAGAGTGTGGAACATTAAGCACAGAGCATTAAAATCTTGTGCTTGGCTGGTTTGGGTAATAACTAAGTGAATTTATTAGTTTAGATATGTTTCAGTTTAGTGCTCTTAGATTTGGAAGTGCTCAATTCAACCTGCTGGAAGTGCCACCTGAGGTTGCAGAGAGAAGTATTTCTTCCTTATCTGGTCAGTATGAAGATAAGTGAGCATCAAGAGAGCTTAAAGCCTTGGGCCAAATTGACATATAGGTGTTTGTTTGCCACAATATGTTTTTGAAAAGCTTTGATGCACGCTCTGAAATACTTTTTATGACTTCATTAGGTCATGGCTTGCAGTGACAGTCTGCTAAATTGTCCTTCCACTTTGCACTTGTAGCATTCAACCAGAACTAAATTGCAATTTGTACTAGGATAATATGGATTTGACTGTGAAATTAGTGCATGTTTTGTGTAGCAGAAAGGTTACAGACAGGGTCTTAGAAGAAGGATCAATTGAAGAGAGGGTCTGACACTCTTCATTGTCAGAAAATCATTAACAAAGGAAGAACAAAACAAGAATATATAACTTTTTTCAGGTGAGTATTGAATAAAAACTATGGGCAGATATTATGAGATGTTAAAAACAGTGTTTTATATTTCAAATTTGTAGGTTTGGTTTTTTTGCACTGAAGATCAAAGAGTTAAACTTTTAACCTAAATTTATGTGTTACAATGCTTACCTCAATTTGTTTGTTAAAATGGTAGGAAACTGGAAACCAAACCTGAGGGAAATCAGCAATAGTGTGGCCAGCAGGAGCAGGGCAGTGATTGTGCCTCTGTACTCAGCACTGGTGAGTGCATCTGGAATCCTGTGTCCAGTTCTGGGCCCCTCACTACAAGGCAAACATTGAGGGGCTGGAGCGAGTCCAGAGGAGAGCAGCAGCGCTGGAGCAAAAGTCCTGTGGGGAGCTGGGGGTGTTTATCCTGGAGAAAAGGAGCCTCAGGGAAGACCTTATCACTGTCTACAACTACCTGGAAGGAGGGTGTAGCAAGATGGGAGTTGGTCTCTTTTCCCAAGTAATAAGTGATAGAATGAGAGAAAATGGCTTTAAATTGTGTCAGGGAAAGTTTAGATAGGAAAATTTCTTCATTGAAACAGTTGTCAAACACGGAAAAGAGGTGCCTTAAGGCAGTGGTGAGATCACCATCCCTAAAAGTGTTTAAAGTGTGGAGTTGGCACTTGAGGACATGGTCTTGTGGTGGAGATAGCAGTGTTTGGTTAAAGGTTGAACTTGATGATTTTAGAAGTCTTCTCCAACTTTAATGATTCTGTGAAAAAAGTGAAGTCAAGGATTATGTTTTTAAAGATGTACTAGATATCCCCAAATCAGCTGCCTTTATATTGGGTTATTAACTTTAGGTGTTGAAAAATAAAATAGTTTTTGATACAGTACTCCTGTGTCTTTCTGAAAGCAATTATATTTGTAAGAATGCCCTGTCAGAGTCAGTGTTTTTCTTTGTTGGCTGATCCAGCCTTATCACCCCCAATGCTATTACTGTAGCAACTACCAAGGAAGTGGTTTTGTGACCACTGATCCTGGATCAGATTTACTATCAGATTATCCCCTAATGTAGCTTCGATCAGGCAGCCAAGCTATCACATTTCTTAAGTTAATAAGAGTGTGCAATATATCATTTGTGCTAACTTAATGCCTACTGTGGGAGGAAATACAGTAACTATTTGGCATAAAGCCTTCCAATACAAAATCAACCTGTCAGATCTAAAGTGTATTTACTGTCTTGTCAAAGAATGACCTCAGAGCAGATATTGGAACAATGACTCAACTCTGTAAATTGTGCTGTTTTATTTACAGAGGACAATAATACAGAATTATTACCTATTAAAAATAATTTATTGATCATATAGCATTAGTATTTTTCATTTCTCTTGAAACAAAGGCTTTATTTTTTTGAAAACAAGTTTACTTGTGGTGGGAGAGAAGTTGCAGCTTTCTTTTGGAGACTTTTGATTCATAAAATATGGCAGAGTAATGACGTTAACAGTCATCGGAGACATTTTAATGCCAAATTCATCCATCCATATGAAAGCTATTTTTTATTTAATGACATTGTTGGGACATGGAATTTAAAGAGCTTTCTTCCTTTGTGTAAGTAGGAAAATGAAGTATGTTTTAAGTACACTTAGACCCTTAAGGTTTTATGAAGAACCTATTCCACTGGATGGAATCAAATTATTTCAGTAAGCATCCCTCTCCTGCTTTTTTAATTCTTATCTGATGCATCCTTCATAAACTCAGTAGTTTATAAGATGGTGAATGTATTGGGCTATGCAATTTGGGTATTTTAAAGCCAAAATACTACAGCCTGCAATTTATTGGGTTTTTTTCCCATTTACTGTAAAGTTCTTACATGCTTTTTATGTAAAGTTCCAAAAAACTTTGGTTGATTGTTTAGTATAAGCACTTCATTTTGGTTTTTCCTCTATAATGCTCCTCTGAATAGGTTAGGAAAAGATAGATTGTGAGTTCATTAATGGAAGATGATAAGCAAAGCAAGTAATAAATTTACAGCTGTATTTCTGCATTTGCAGGTGTATTTCTACATAACTACATTACTGCTGCTATAGTCAGAGGTATTTATTTTCACTGCTGTTGTTGAGGTAGCTCAGCTTTACTGCTGATTTTCATGGTCCACTCTCCATGGTTCTTGGCATGAGTATGTGGAAGTTCATTTTTCTCACTCAGCCAATGTGTGGGATCAAAGTGGGACAAGGTGGCTGGCATAATGTAGTAGCACATATCCCGAACTGCTACTGGTTATCATCAAAATGCTCCATTTTAGTTGTTTCCGACTCAAAAGCAGTCACATTTGTGCAAGTTATTTCATACCCCTTTCATAATTTTGAAAATGTGGGTTTTATTTTTATGGGAGGTCTTTGTAAAAGGCGAATAAAGCATTCAGTTTGGTTTGTTCATGTTCTGTTTCCATTTTTCAGTGCAAATTACTGTTGAAAGCATTGCTCAGTTCATTTTAATGAGAAAGAGGAGAAGGCATCTCAGAGATGATGCAGTTTTTGTTCAGCATAAATGGTTGGCTGAAGTGAGAAGAAGTTAGTGTCCATACTGGGAGGAAAAATGCTGACATCTGTAAGCATGGGGTCTGTTTTGCAGCAGGGGTTTTTGTGGTGGAGGGAGAACACATCAATAAGAAAGAGAGCTTTTAACTGTGCTCCCACAGAACTTTTCCTGTTGAAGTTTTTAATGAGGAAGCTTAGAAATAACATGTCATTTGTCAAACAGACAAAGACCAATGCTAGGATAGAAGGGAATAAGCCTAATAAGTGTTCAAGATGAATTATTGTATCACATGTATGATCTATTAATAGGGGAGAAGAAAAGAAATAAATGCAACATCTTAATGACTTCTGTGCTCAGTGGGAATAATCAAGTTGTCAGCTCAAAGTAGTGACTATGTTGTTTTTATCAGTGTGCTGCATAAAGGATGAGATATTGGTGCTAAATTTAAAGCAAAAAGTATGAAAACTTGAATTTTAATGCCTGATTAAGTTGGCTGTTTATCATCTAGCACATTAAAATGTCATCGGTACCTTGCATTATCTTTGTTAGAATCAAACCTTATGGTTGGCTGGGAAGTAGTGTAGTCTTAGAGAACTGGGTGTGAAGAAAATTGTAATAGTTGATTTTTGCCCTGAGCCCATGAAAATCAGGTCGTTGTTTAACTATATGTGTAGTTATTTACTTCACATAATTATGATAGCTGTGAAGCTTTAAAAAAAAAAAAGGTAATTAGGAAATCCTGATGTAAAACAGTCTGTTCTGATGTATTTTTCTAGTGGTGATGACGTTGTCTTTTTAAAATTGGGATAATGAGTTGAATAAGGTATTCTCAATATTTCTGCATAAGGGTTTTGTTTGTTTATTTGCTTGTTTTACGACCTGATGATTATGCAATCCAAAACTCAACTACCATTTCTTTTCTACACCCTCACCTTTTGAATTATGGAGGAGCAGGGTTTATTTCTAGTGCTGGGAAGCTCTAGTCTCAACCAGAACACTGTGATATTGAGTGCTGCACAGCTCTGAAAGGATTTCAAAGGATGCAGGAGTTGTGCTTGCAGTAGTCCAGGCTCTCTGCAGGGAATGCAGAGAGAAAGGTGAAATGATCAAAATAACAGGCTGGTTCTTTGCAGCACCATGCTGAACTGATCCATGCGGGGAATTATGCTTTTTCAGCCTCACAGTAATTAAAATAAAAGGATATTAGCTTGGAAGAGTTTTAGATGTATGGGTAGATGGGACATATTTCTAATTGAATGCAGAAAAACTTGGCACATCTTCTGTATAGTCTTGCCAAAGTCTGTGAGAACCCAGAGAAATTGAAATGAAAAACAGTGTCCAGGTTTGCAGTCAGATTGTGCCAGTGTGCACACTCAGAAAGTAGGCACTGGGAATAGTCTGGTTGGTCAGGTCAAGAACTTGGTTTTCACCACATTGAGTTTCAGCTGAAGGCAGTGTCCAAGAAACAGCTAAAATTGGAATTGAAGGCAGTTCTCAGGTGGGGGGGACAAACCTGTGAGTCATCAGCACAGAGATAGATGGTGGCTGAGTTTGTGGTGGCAGGTGCTGGATCTCTGAGCATGCAGGAAAAGAGGACTGGTAAAAAAGCTCAGGAATGGTGGTGTACAAGGCTTCTACAACAACTTTGAAGAAAAATACTACTTGAATGTTAAATGAACAGACTGGACCAAAATGAATTCTTTGTTCTATTTTAATTAGTAGGTTCTTCAGTTTTACTTTTGATTTCCACTGAATATAAAATACAAAATCCAAGGCTAGAAAAAATTCAGTTCCTCAGAATTTTGCATTTTTTTCTCTCTCTCTTTCAAAAAAAAGAACTCAGTCCTCTTTAAAAGAGAACTGGTATGACACAGGTTGTAATGCATTGGTAAATAAATGTAATATATTTGGTCGGTGCCATATTTATGTGGCATTATGGCTTCAGGATTTTACTAGGTTATTATTGAAAATTTGTGGTATCAAATATGTAATACCAACATGACATGCACAAGTGAAATCTGTTTAGAAAAAAATCCAGATAATGTTTTTTTTTTAATGTTCTACTTTCTCTGTTTTCTTCCCTCTCGAGCTAATGCAAAACCAGTTTAGTTTCACAGCTTGTCTGCACAAGCTGTGATAGATTTTGTCTTTGTAGTTCTCTGAAATATACATACAGAAAGATGCAAAGTTCCTTTAAGAGGGTAGAACTAAGTGTTCTCTTTTCTGTGTCTTTGAAATCTAAAGGTCATCAGATAAAAAAGAGATTTTGCAATTTTTTATTGTATTTTTAAAGTACCCTGATGATTTCAGAGTGCAGGAGAGATGAACTGCTTCTTAATAAATAGTTTAAAGTAGTGGTTTATCAGGAGCTCCAGGGAGAGTTTCAGAATTTTAGGTGGTGTTGACCTACCTGTAGTGTTTGCTCTAAGAAAGTGAGTTCATGGTCTTCTCCTTGTCCCCTGAATTTTGGCTCCTGTGGAGAAGGGACATGAGATTTACCAGGAGAATCTCATCAGACCTGTTCTTGTAAGTTGTCTCCTCCCTGGGGGCTGTGTAAGGCTGTGTGGGGGCTTGAGCTGTATTTGATGACTCAGGCCAGAATATCCTCCTACCTCTTTGGGGCTGTGTTGCTCCTGGAGAGCTGAGAGTCTCTCTGAAGACTGGGGAGGCTGGGGGTGTACCAGAGTCCTCTGGGAGCTTAGGATTCTGTGGTGAAGACAGGGATAGTTTGGCTGGGCATAGCAATGTCAGCTTTGCCATAGTATTGGCTTCATGAGAAGTTATATTTTTTACTTATATATATTATATATATATATATATATATATATAATAAAATATATATATAAAATATAAAATATATATAATAAAATATATATATTTTTTTTACTTTGTAAAAATACGTATCAGGAGATAAGTATTTTTAGGAGAGCTGAAAACTACAGTGCAGGACCCAAGGTCAGACTGGAGAATGCTGGTAGGCAGCTCCTGGGAGATTGTTGGAGAGGACATGACAAAGGTTGTTATTAGAATGCAGGAAAAGAGAACAAAGTGCATAAGTACTGAAACATTCTAGAGATGTTGCTCGTAGTAAAACGTGTTTGTTTGTTTGTTTGTTTGTTTTTCAGTTCAAGCAGTATGTTTTTGACAGCAAAGAACTGGAAGACTGGTTGATTGACATACTAAAATGGAGTATTTACCAGTGCAGGTAAGACATTCTTTGAACATTTTTTTGCAGTTTCATTTCTCATTTTTTTCATTTGCAGAAGTGTTGTTTTGCAGTTCCCAGTGCAAACAGCTAGATTAATGGCAGTGTTACACAATCATTTTTTCTGAAAACAAAGCTGGTTTAGGAGGTTTCTGTGTTTTCAGTTCACTCTCAGGTGCTCTGATGCAACTGCTGTAAAGTAGCACTAAAATGATTGATTAAGGAAAAAAAAAAAACAGAAACAAGAAACAAAAGAAACATCCTTTTTTTCCTTCAGACAAACATTAAAATATGTTATCCTGTGATCCAGTTTGCATTTTGGCCTCAGGAAAGGTTAGTTTGTATAACTAAAGAAAGTGGTGAGATGATGTGGGGACAGCGTGGACCAGCCAGGATATATAGGAGATTTTCCAACTTAGAAAAATAAGTAAACCCTCAGAAGTATGAAGAAAAGGAAAGATTTGGCCCTCAGTTGTAGGATCAAGTAGCTTTAACTGACATTTTAACTATTGGAAATGTGAAATGTCAGTGCTCTGAATACTTTTGAATATAGAAATGCTGTTTGGATTGTAAAAGTTAAGTAGCTACCAAAAGTTTAGAACCCCCCCTTTCTAATTTATGTATTAAGGTACTGTAATTTATTATCAGACCTTCTGGTATGGGTTTATATGCTGCATTAAACTCCATTTCTCATGTAGAGAGCTCCTACTGAAGGATTCTTTTGTTTCTTAATGCAGTTTAATATCTTGGTTTCCAAATGCTAATAATGTGCTTTAAAATACAACAGTAAACTCATGAAATATTAATTTGAAGTTTGTGGAGTGCAGCTGTAAGTTTGACAGGAATCTGTACAAACAAATACCTCTACATGAGTTCAATTTTTTTGTTGGCTTTTGTATGATTAGTGTAGAAGCTTAAGACATTGTCCAAGTTGAGTTTCTCCTTTAAAATATTTATTCACTGCATAACACTTTCTATCACATAGTTCACAGCACTGTAACTGTTTTCCTTTGCACTGGTACGAAAGACTTTGGCAGAAAAGTAGTGACGTGGTTTATGTCAGCCCAGGGCAGTGAATGTTCCCCTTCTTCCAGTTTAAGGTGCACGTGGAACACACGGAAGCTCAACAAAGCAAAAGCTATTCTCAGTGGTCAGCTGGGTACCTGCTTGCTGGATGTGCTGTTCTGTGAACTGTGCCACAGTATTTCTTACTGGTTTTGCAGTTGGTACTGGAGCAAGGCACAGACACTGTTTTTTCCAAATGCAGTTTGTAATTGAGCAAGAGCTGTGTTACTGGATTAAAATGCATGGTCTTGTGTCATGCAGGGCTGTGGTTGCTGGACCCTGTGCTTGGTCTGCAGGGAAAAATTGCATGCCAGGCAGTTTTCAGTGAGCTTACTTAGCTCAATAGAGGAAGAAGGGAGGGAGTGGGCCCAGCTAGAGCCCAATTATAGCCAGTAGGAATACCACAAGTTCACTGGACAGTCCTTTTGGCAGTCGTGCAAGATATGGCTCTCTTAAGTTTTGGGGTTTTGTGTTGAATTAACTCATTCATGAAATGGACCTAATTGGACTGGTTCTGGGTTGTTCTGAGTTTTTCTGCTGGGGACTTCAGGGACCCTGATCAAGGCCCAACAGCAACCTCAGGAACAGTCTTCACTTCATGAAGGCAAACTGCTCAGGGAGTTAGCACCACTCATTGTGCCAGGACACCAGAGCCTTGTCATGTCTTCCTCTCTTTAGAATGTAGTTCCATCAAAATGCAAATTGGATGAGACTGCCCCATGGCATCCTTAAAAAGATAAAGGTTGTTTTACTTTTCCTTGAGTGCTTTGAAGTGGCTTCCTTCTGAGTACTGGACAGTTTCATCCATAGCACACAGGGTCTGTTGCCCAGCAGCCAAAGGTCACAGTGGATCTAGGATCTCTGGATCTCTGCTCTGTGGCAGGTCAGGTTTCATTTGCAGATTATATACTTGCATTTTGGTAGGTGATGCCCATGTGATAATGCAGTGTTGCAGCCCCAGAGAATTGCAGTGCAGAACATTTTGTATCTAGCTTTAAAGACCACAGAGGACATCCCTATACAGTACTACAGACAAAGCAGTGGAAGAGGGAATTGCTGCAAAGCCCTGTAGGCTGTCACTGCCAGTCCTAACACTACAAAACTGTAGCATAACTTATGGCATCATTCAATTAGTCTGTTGAAGGCCTTTGATTGAAATTCAAATGATGACAAGATTATTTTAGACAAGCTGGTTTAATAGCATCATCTAGATGCTGTAATTTTGATCTTGTGGTAAGAGCCCTTGATCCAAGTTCTTCATGTTGTCCTAATGCAGCAAAATTCCTCTTCCCTCATCCCCTGTTACACCAATAATATACTGTTCCTGTGTTTTTGTAAAGTCCATTCAGAGTCCCTGTATTGGCTGTTAAACCAAGATCAGAATTAATGTCTTGTTTAGAGTTTAAAATCTACACTTGTGTTACAGGGCTTGAAGTCTTTCAGCTCCTCTAGAGTGAGTACAGAAAGGGAGGTCTTATCTTGAGTCATATTCTAAGACAATTTAGTTGATAGGCTAGAGATGGTGCCTCTAAAAGTAACTTTGCTTTCAGCTGAGTAATCCCTGCTGCAGTCATGACTTTTTTTGCCACCTGCTCTGTTTAGTCTCAGTACTGCCTGCTACTTCACAAACACCCAAATGCATGTTCAGAATTTTAGAAACAATAAAACCCATAATCCATTCAAGCTCTAGACAATGTTTACTGCTTCTATATCAGAGCCAGAAAAATTGACTAATGTGTATGAAGGACAGCCTGCTCAGTTTTTTTTGTTTGCTTAGTCCTCAAACCAGACAGTGCTTGCAGAAACTAGGAAGTTTAAAGTCAAGTGTTGGTGGAAGGTGTAGTGTGTTTCATTAGTCTAGTGTTGAAGGCAAACCAGCAGAACTTAGTAAAATCTGTAGGATTTAAATGTAGGTATCAGCAGGCAGCTGTAAAGTAGCAGGAACTTGCTACTCTGTGGCTGTGAAGATGACAGTGAGAATTATCACTTTACTATTACACCACAAAAAAAATTACTAAAAATAGGTGTGTTGCCTTGCTTAACTCCTGCCTTCCCCTGGAATCTCTCAGTCTAAAGCCTTACAGGACCTGGTCAGACACTTTCTCTTTACTGTTTGGCTACACTGTAATTGAGCTGTTGCTGTCTTCATGCCAGAGTTGTGGCTCTGCTGCCTGCATGGACATTCTGCACCAGCAAGGGCTGGAAGCAGCCCATGCTCTTTTTCTCCTTGTCAGAGAGTATTTTTCCCTCTCCAGCCAAGAACCTGAGCAGAGCTGCAGTATGCAGGTACCACGAAGTGCCAGGATTGTATTATGCTGACGCTGTGTTGTGATGCTTCTCTGATAACACTTGATTCCTTTGCAAGAAAGGTAGAAGTTACTGTGAGCTGGATTTGGTACATCCTCTATTCTTGTTTACCTCAGGGCCTGCATATTTAGGAAAGCTGTGCAAAACTGTGTGTAAGCATTGTCCTTTTTAGGACCAGATGTTCACTATCCCCAGCTTGTGTTCTAAATAGTTTGTTTTCTCTTTGTTTTCAGTAACTAAGGTGCTGACAAGTTTTGACTTCTTCATCCTCATAAACATGAGTGAAGTTCAGGCTATGGTAGAATTCTCCGTGGAGCTCCACAAATTCTTCAATGTGGATTTGTTTCAAAGAGGGTAGGTAGCATGTTCTTTCACACTTTACTCCGTTGGATGGCTTGTTGGAAAGACCTTAATGGGTACTCTGTCATGCAGTGTTGCTTCATGTGTTACTGACTATTATTATAGGGATTTGATTTTTTAAATTCTGTTTTGGAAAGTCTTATTCTTTCTAGGATTTAATTTTAAATATTAAAATATTTTTTCTTAAAATCTAATTTGTAATACAATATTTTTGTCTAATTGGAGATGAGGGAAAACCTGTAGATATGGAGAGTGCATTATATTCTTACCCAGACCTTTACCCTTGCATATGTTCATTTCTGTAACCCCTTTTGTTTGAAATATGATAGGTGTTTCTCTTCAATATTTAAAAAATGGTCTTGCCCCAATTAACCTACTCGTTTATCAGTTTGGCAGTGGAGAATTTCACCAGCCTCTCTCTTCTCCCTGTGCTGTGCCTCCAGTTACACAGGACTCCAGGCTGCCTCTTTAGACTCCTGACCTCCTCTTACTCCACCTTATCTCTGTAGAAGTCTTTTCCACATTCCTTTCATTTGATATTACGTGATTGTCCTAGATTACTTTCAAAGGTCCTTGTTTCCCATGGCTATGCAGGAAATAATCCTTTGTAGCTTACTTTGGAGCTATTAAAGATTATTGGTCCTTTTGTGTTGTGTTACATTAGCCTTCTGTCAATCCTCAAGTAGACTACAGTAAAAATGCAGGTTAGAGTTTAGGCTGTGTTAGTGTTTGCAGAGATGGAACATGGTGTATCAGTGTTGATTTACGATAGCTGCTTTTTCCAAAACATTGTAGAGTAACTTTCCTCAGAAGTAGTGATAAGAAAATATATTTGTGTTTTTAGCCTTGCCTTAGTTCGAGACTGGGGTGTGGGTGTGTGCATGTGAGTATTGTTTTCAGTACAGTTGGGGGGGTGTTTTGACAGAAGTGATGACCCATTATATTTGGCACTATATGCAGTCAAAGTATATACAACAAACTGACCTCTTTTTAGGGAAAATTGTAATTTCACTCTTCATTGGAAGAGAAGGATTAAGGAAGGCTTAAGAGGTCTGTGAAAACACTGAGAATATTCTAATTACTTCAACAAAAAAGCACAGTCTTTTGAACTGTAGCCTTTTTAAATCTTTGAAATCAGTGAGCAAGGAGAGGGTAGAACATGGCAGCACATTTACTCTAATGGAGAACCTGAAGAGAAGAAAGTGTTTTGGTTGTCTTAAGCTTACAATTCAAATGGTTCCTCAGAAAGGTAGTTGAGAAGCAAAGCACAGCAGTATAATTACCAGTGCCTTACCTGGCGTATTTCTTTTTAGCTTACTCTTGCAGTAAGCTAAAAAGCAGTAAATTCACAGGGCAAGTTCAGAGAGGTGAAATGCTGACAGAAAGAGAAAAGTGACTTGAGGAGATAACTTCTCTGGTTTTGAGCTGAACCTTAAACTGTGGGCACATTCCTGTAGAAATTAATGCCAGGAAGAAGAGAGAACTTCCAGAATAATTTGACAGACCAAGTAATGTGACTATTGCAATTAATTTAATTTGGGTAGGCCCCTGTATTTTTCTAGCAAACTGTTTGAGACCATATGTAATACTTCTGTTGCGGCAGGAGCTTTTGGATAATGGATTGAATGAGCAGAAAAGGAAATCTTTAGTTTCATTGTTAGCCTCCTATTTTTTAGCTATGACTGTGTTTAGCATGGTTTGTCTTGCCAAAATCAAGTACAGAATTGATTGTATTGTGTGCATTTAAGCCTTCTCAGTGTGGCACGCTTGTCTCATGGAGTTAGAAACATCATGACCTTCTAAACTGTATAGAATAAAATGTCACCTATGGCAAGTAATCACATCAAGTTCCTTATTAGAACTTAGAAGATTTTACTCCAAAAGTATTTGTTTGCAGAGTGAGTCCAGATTCTCACTCATTTGATTACTGGAGATGTCATCATTCCCAGCCTAAATTTCCTTCTGATCCATTTTAGCTGTTTTTTTTAACGGCTTTGTCTTGTGAATCACTCTATCAGTCTAAAAGTTCACCCTTATGTATTTTAGATGTCAGTCTTTTGTCCCTTTTATTAAACATGAGCTAACATGAGTTTGGTCATTGGAATTTGTGGCATATTCCCCACCCTCCCCTCCTTTTCTGTAGAGTCCACATACCCTAATATCCAGTCAAACCCATTTTACTGTCTTCCTGCTTTTATAACTATTTGAAGAAATCTGCCAACTCTCGCATCCCAAGTGTCTCATATTTTCTTGCATTTGTATCTGTAGTGGCACTACAGTTGCCAGAAGCACTTGTGACTGTGTTTACACTAACAATTAAGTTTGGTATTTAAGGAACAAATTATGAAAAGCAGTGCTGATGTCCATACATCTGTGTGGTTCCATGGTTACTTCAGACCAGATTTTAACCTCATCTTCTGCTGAGGACCAGACATTTTGTATCATGAGTGTAGTGTGAAGTTGGTTGTATCATAGTTGGTTCAGACTGTTTTGTGCCCCCAGGGGCTGAAGTGCATTTTGTGACAGGTAGATCAGAGTAGTTCAGCTTCCTTTGGAGACATCCGGGTTCTGTGACTGGAAAGCTCTCAGTGAACTGAACCAGCATGCACCAAACTGGGGTTGTTGGGGAAGGCGCCTCAAATCCTCAAAAGATCAAATCTTTTGATCGAAACTCAGTGCAGACTGAGCCCAAATTTCTCATAGTATTTTACTCAAGATCATATTTATATGAAGGGTTATAACTATCTTATCCTCCTAAGTGACCCTCTAAAGCAGACTTTTTTCTTTACTTCAAGATAACCTACTATTCCAAGAAGGGCTAACAGACAGTGCATTGTAATAAAATATTTGTCTTATGTATCCAATACAGCTATTTTGTTATGTTTTCTTATAACTGTGCCATTTGCTTTAGACCCAGCTTGTTACAGATGGCTCCTCTGGTTTATTTTTATCTGTTATTACATTCAAATAAGGCTTCACACAATTTTTGTTTTGAGCTAGTGAGATGTGATGATAGGAGTTGTGTTCAAACAGTGATTGATATGCGAGTATCGTGTAACAAAATGAATTAAAGAAATGGATCTGTTTGGGACCTGTGAGAATGATAGTCTGAGACAGTGAAGTTTCAGGCTGTTTTGTCATCTTAGCTTGTAAAAGTTCACACCAGTAAGGTGGGGGCTTATTACCGCACCTGAGTGGGTGCGGCTGGTGATAGAGAGACGGTGAATCTTGTTTCTTGATCAGAAGGCTTGATTTATTAAGATAATATATATATAATACATTATTACTATACTAAATAGAATATAGAGAGAGGTTTGCAGAGCTGCTAGCTAAGCTAAGAATAGAAAGAAAAAATCCCAAACAAAGTTGTGTCCAGGGACTCAGTCCCCTAGCTTGCACTGGTGATTGGCCCTTAATTATAAACATAGAAAATGAGCCAATCAAGGTGAATCCTATTGCATTCCACAGCAGCTGATAGCAATTGTTTACCTTCCCTTCTGAGGCCTCTGCCTTCCAGAAGACACAGAAATCCGAAAGAAAGGATTTCTGTGGAAAAATGTCTGCGACAGGGGCTCAGTACTGGTCTTCTATAAAGACAAAGGTAGCATAACATAACTTGATTACAGAAGTGGAGAATGAGTTGAGTGGAAAATGGGTTGGATGATTTGGCTAAAAGAGTTGTGATCAGTGGTGCGAAGTCCAACCTAAAGCTGGTGACCAGTGGCCCCTCCCATGGACTCATACTGGGTTGGTAGTCCCAGCAGTCTTTGCACAGAATCATAGAATGACCTGGGTTGGAAGGGGCATTAGAGGTCATCCAGTACCAACCCTCCTGCCATGGGGGAGGCACCTTCCATCAGAACAGTTAGAGCCCCATCCAACCTGGCCTTGAACGCTTCCAGGGATGGGGTGATCACACCTTCTCTGGGCAGCCTGTTGCAGTGCCTCACCACCCTCTGACTGAAAGAATTTCTAATATCTCATCTAACCCTAGCCTCCTTCAGCTTAAAGCTGTTCAATTTCAAAGACTTTGCTGTAAGAACAAGTTGCTTAGCCCCTCATTTACATATGTTTTGTATGTGTCAGGATACATATATATCCTGAACTGAGATATAAATGTGTTCAGAATGTCTCATTCCAAGGAACTGCTTACTGAAAGTGCCTCAGTACTTTGTAGTGCTCAGCTGAAGTTCCCATGTTCCCCATGGGATGATGGGTCCTGATGTCTAACTTGGGACAGTCACACCTTTTCTGTGGGCAGGAAGTTTCCTGGTAACCCTCACTTTTGAGAATGTGAGGTTTGCATTTCCCCAGAGCTGTGTATTGCTTTTTTACCTGTAAATGGCAAATCTAATGAGCTAAAGAGACTTAGCTAGTAGTTTGTAGTTTAGCATAGTGCACACATTGCTGCAAGATCTGCTTGGAAAACAGCTTTCATCTACATTTCCCCCATCTCTGTGCATTTTTATAATCCCAGTGTTAAGTTCTTACTTTCTCACTAATCTTTTGTTACTTTGTCAGTAGTATGCATGCACACACAACTGGCCAAAGCTGGCTTTAGAATCCGTTTTTTTTTTTTTTTGGTACCATTTTAATTTGTAAGGTACAATACTTGCAGTTCCATTGTGGGTTTCAGAAAAAGAACTTCCTAATGGTTTTTTTGACTGTATAAATTTGTTGTTATATAAACTATGAGGAGAGGAGGTAAAATAGAGTAGTAACAGTAGCTCTTTATTGCATATTTACTGTTTAGTGTGTCTTAGTTTTCTTTTATTTGACTTTGTTTTGGGTTAAAAGATTCTTATAAAACCACATAAAGAACTTATATTAGTAATATAAGTCTGCCACACTTTTTTAAAAAAGTCTTTTTGCTTTTAACTGTTGGGTAACAGATGGAAAGAATAATACTAAATACCTTCCACAGGAGAGACTTTGGCAGATTCTAACCTAAAAGGTATTTTTGGAGATGTATCATATCTGAAAGGTTATTGGTAGGATTGCAGCATAAGTTGCTTGTGAACCTAAATCCTATTAAAAGTCAAAGGAATTTAAGCTTCTGAGACTACTGAAAATTTAGCCTTATGATATTCTTCTGTTCCATATATTTATGTTTTTCAATGTGTAGATTCTCACTGATGTGTCTAAGCAGCATTGACATTTTATGCTTTCATGCATGTGGTTGTGTAATGTAGCTTAAAAGAAAATAACACTGAATCAGAGTATGAAATTTAATAAATCTTATTATGATTACTCAGTAATGTCACGAGAAATAATGCAATATATAAAAGGTTGTATTGTTTTCTGGATCCAGTGAGTTGCCTACATTAATTTTAAATTTTTTAGCAAGAAATTAAAATCCAAAATGTACACTTCCAACAGGACCATATTTCTTCCTCCTGTTTATATCAGAAATGAAAAGTCCTTAAATGAAGGACTTTTATCCTTAAATGAAGAAGGAGCCCTTGCTAATGGTTTGTGTTCCTAGCATATGATCAAATAACAAATTCTTGATGGACAAGGAACATTCAGATTCACCTGTTTGGTTTTCTTTTTAATTCATACAGCTCAGACATACTTTTACTTTCAAACTACATTTCTGTATGACATATTTTTCTGGAAATAAGTGTTGTGAACTGCCTTCTGACAGGATAGCTTATCTTTTGAAGTATTGTACTGTGATCTTTACCTAATGTAATGCATTTTTACAAAGAGGGAAGAAAGCTGTCAAATTTGTCCAACAGTTGTAAGATGAGCTCTGTTTTTCAGTTATGGTTTTACAGCAATACTAATAGCAATTATACAGGTTTAAGATTTGGAAGGCTAGGCTGTAAACTCAATGGAATAATCTGTGCATTGTAGCTTGTGCATAGTCTTACAGTTCAGACCTGACACTGTGAGATGGTAGCAAAACCCAGAAAAATCTGTCATTCATGGGTGTTTTGCCTTATTTATGTGTACTTGGTTGATACACATAATAGTTACAGCAGAAATATGATTCCTTAAGTTAGTTTACCATCTATAGCTGAGGAAAGAGAGAGAGAGAGAGAGAGAGAGAAAGATGCTCATCCTGTGTTTCAAAGTCTTGACTGCCTCACAATACAGCAGAAGTTTCTGGTAAGGTATTTTTTTGGGCCTCCTTTGCTGCTCGTACAAACCAATAATATCTTGATGTGTACCTGTATCTGTAATCACAAGCAGCACTTCACTGGATCATCACAAACTGCAGAGAGCATATAGCTTTTTGAAATAGGGAACCAGGCTCAGTCCCACCACCAAACACAGCCTCAGTCAGTGACTCCAGTCAGGTGTTTGCTTCAAAATCTCTTCCTCTTTTACTTTTTATGCCTCCTGCCAATTACTGTACTCCACATAAAGTAACTCATCAGATTTTTGAATATTTTTTACTCTTATTTCACCCCACTCCACTTGTTCAGCCTTTCCCAGATTCTGACTCACATTGGCCATGGGGGAAGAAGCTTTAAATATCTCCAAATACTCAGAGGCCCTCTAAACTGGACCATCATGTTCATGCTTATGTATACATAACTTCCTTTGTTGATCTGCAAAGTTTTAAAATTGCTTTAAAAATTTGTCTCATATTTTCTCAAAAAATATGATGAATACCTTAGATTAAGTGATCAAGACCTGCTGCTAATAATTTTCTGTATTTGTGTATTTTTACTGCAAGAAGTAGCATCCAAGTTATTGGAGGTGATCAGGCTGGGAAGAAAAAAGAGGTGTATTTTTCATTTGTGCATGTTTCTTTGATGTGGATGGTTGTGCCTGAGCTCCAAGGTTTTCTGGTGGAAGGAGAGGGTAAGAGAGTATACCCAGCATGGCCCACTGTTGGTGTCATGAACCCAAATCTGGAGTGAAATAGCATTCTATGGATTTATATTGGGCCTGAGAATGTATCTGCCAAAAGGTGGGATATGCATGGTGTTCTCCTGCTTTGTCTGCTCCTGCAGTCAGGTCAGTCAGATGGGCTTGCTGTTGGCAGCAGTGTAGTCAGAGAGGGGGTTAAGCAGGCAGGAACACAGGGATAATGGTAGAGATCTTACAGGTATGGAGATGGGTTGGATAGCATCTGCCTGAGTAGGGTGATCCTGCTTCTGGTGCTTCCTGTGTGCCTGCAGCCATGCTCTTTCACCTTATGGTTGGTCAGCTCAAAGTGGTAAACCAGCAGGAAAAAACTGGCAAAACCAGAAATATTCTGGGTTATATTTTTTTAAATCTCTCTGGTCCACATCAGCATCAGATATTCTGTCAGTGATGGTGCAGGAGTATAAAGTACCCAGGAGGAATGGGATGCCTACTTCTGTCACCAGCTAGCTTTTGGGTTGGTTTAACTGTAATCCTGGACTACAACTAATCCTGAGAGAAATGTCCATAAAAGTTCCAGCCTGTGTGTTATGAAGACATATCTGGCACAGGAGAGGCCATTATGTCAGTATGATGTGCTCAATGACAGCAGCCCAGAGATCAGTATGTTTTGAAACAAAACCTCTGTTTGAACTTTTGCATTCATCTCAGTTGGCATCCCTGCCCCAAGGATACAGAGTTATGACAGACGTCAGGTATGTCAATTCTAATTTCCCTAAGCCCTCATGTGGAGATACAGAGCTTGCCTGGCAATGCCAGTTTGCAGTTTCCACCTCCCTTGCTGCTGGCAGTTTCGTGCCCCTGCAGTGCCCTGCCCTGTGGGTTGTGCTGGCTGAGCTGCTGGATCTCACCAGTGTCCAGAGCTGCTCTGCAAGTTGTGCATTGGTGTAAGTGAGAAAGGTGGCAAATGTCTTGCAGGGGAAAGAGTTGAGTGCCTGGGAGGACTGGACAGAGGAAAAGGGGTAAACAGAATTCCTTAAACTTAATTTCTTGCAGAAGTCCTTCTATGGTAAAAGCACAGTCTAAATTTCAAGACATTATTCTTGACATTCCCTTGCTATAAGAAAGGATAAGGTTTCCCAGATGCCAGCTTGCTTGACTGGCACAGAGAAGGAATCAGATTATTGCAGAAGTCAGAGAGATCCAGCTCTGGTACTTAGCAGAGAAAGGGCCCCTAATCACGCCCAGAATGCACAGCCCCTTTTCTGTAGGTCAGCTCTGAAAGGGGGAAGGAGGAGGTGATAGAAAGGGATCCAGAGCAGCAGAAACCCTCAGCTTCCAACTCTGCAAGGAGACCTCGGGCTCTTCTTCAGTGGATTTTGCAGATCTCAGCTTACAGGGAGCACTGGGGGAGGTCAGCCTCGTAAGGGGAGCAAAATGAGTTCGACACCCAAATGCATGGAAAGTTAGAGGCCCCTCAGTGTATGTAGAAAGTAAATCATGTAAACCTTGATGACCATCTCTGCACTTCAGTCATATCACTATGATTAGTGCTTCTTCTATGGAGTTTTTCTCTTGTCCTGGTTATTTTCTCAGTTTTCATCTCATAGTACTTTTGCATGCCTTCCTTTCAGCAATTTGTTTCCTACCTTTCCTGAATGCATTCCTACATAAAATTGATTTCAAAATATTTTGGATACCATTTGAGGTTTTCTGTGGTGCTTTTTATGGTTTTCTCAAAACAGAAGCCTTTGAAAAATGTAGACTTTAGAAAAACAAATTGGTTTTTTGCTTGCTTATATAATTTTTTTTAACTTGTTGAACAGGTTCAGCAGGTACTGTGTGTCTTCAGGGTATCCAGCTTATGGAACCTGGCAAGAGAAAAAGGGATTTGAGTACTTAGTGTGTTTGTTCTCCTGTAATTTGTTTCATTTACATAAACTGGCCTCAGAAATTTAGTTCTTGTGAGTATACTGGATAGGGTAGGTCTTAGGAGATGGAAGATACTGTTGCTGTAGGAGGTGGCTCATGTCAAAAAGTCTGTTCAAGAACAGTAACTCTTCTTTTTCATGAAGGGGAAAGAAGTGGAGTTTTTGCTTTCAAATCTTGAATGTTCACTTTACTCTTTGACATTCATAAGCTTTTAGGATCATCGTAATTTAGATAAACAGGTCTTAATTTATGCTACTAACTTTTCATTACTTGCTTGTGACATTGTTCTGGTAATATTCTCTGAGGTTATTTCTTAAGATTTATGATAATAATAAAGCAGTTCTGCCTCTCAGTGCTTTTGGAGTTGAAACTCTTGAAGCTGAGGAAAAAATAATTTACCAGAAGTGGCAGTACAGTTTCATATTATTTCTGAGCGTGGAGCCCCACCACTAGCTCAGCCTTTCTTAAGCCCCTGTCATGTCACACTTTTTCCCCTGGCTGTGTGATCCTGCCTTCTGTTAATAGCCCCTACTGGATTCTTCTTTTCCCTTTTCAGGTGGATGAGCATGTTGGTTTCTTTTCTTTTAGATTGATGTGATGGACCAGCAAAACTTACTTGAGGCAGGACAAAAATACGCAAAAGAGGTTTTGGTCTGCAAAATGCTTCTACCTGGGGCAGTACAGGCTTAAGGTGATTTAAATGAATCATGAAAATGTGCCTTGCTTGAAGGAAAAAAGACACTTCTAAATCTGAGAGATTACTTTTCTTTCTTAGTGTGCTAATAACATCTCAGAGCAGTATGTTATATTTGAAACTACAGTGTTTCAATGTAAAAAATTAAATGACAGGAGCTAATGTCACTTTCATGAATTACACAGCTTACTACAGGGGCAAATATGAAAGGGATGAAAGTGAAAGAGACCTGCCTTTCTTTGATGTATCTTACATAAGATATGGTAGCTCACATGGGCTCTTCTGTCATAATTTTTGCAACAGTTTTCTTTGCGGTACCTGATTTTTCCTCTGGTTAAATGTTTGCTATTTGCAATTAAAACAGAGATTGCCTTTCATTAAAATTAGGTGCAAAGTGAATTGTAAGGCTTGTGTTCTTGTGTACTGACACATGAGAGGAACAGAATTGCACAGCTGCAAAACTTACAATGTTTGAAAGACTAGTGAAGGCCAGAAAATGAGTTGTCTTCTGGTCTCCCATCTGCTGTGTTTGCTAAACTTTGATTTTGAAATTAATATGTTGTGATATGTCTTAGTAAAAACTGATGTCTGTTTGCAAGGGCTGAAGTTATAAAATTGTGACCCTGTATGCTAGGAAAACCTAGCATCCCATACTTTTCTCCCCAGAAAACTGAAAAGTTCCAAGCCACAAAGTGGGTAAACAATGGTGATATATCATTTGCAAGGCTAGTATGAATCAAAAAGTCAAATGAAAAATACTTTCAAGCTAAATAAATATAGTTTAAAAGTTGTTATAAGAGAATGAGAAATCATTATTCTTGAAGAAAAGCTTTATGGGACTGTTGTACTTTAAGATGTAAGGAAATTTAGTATTATTTCTTTCTTTTTCTCTTCAGTAAGAACAGGAAGTAAAAGAGGAACTAAAATTATAAACATAGACTAATATAAGTTAACATGTATTTGATTATATAAGAACTCATCTGGTACTGCGTGTTTATGTGTCTCTTTAAAAAAGCAATAATTATTTGAGACTGTTCCCCTTTCAAGTTTTTTAATAGATGTTCATAAGCATTGCAGGAATTCTGCCTGAGTATGTTTTGTGGAAAGAACATGGTGAAAAGGCTTTTGTAGTAATAAGGCAAAATCTCCAGTTGCATTTACTTTCCTCTCTCCTGTTTTACATATTTAATCCTGTTTTACGTATTTAATCCTGGTTCATGTATTTAACCCTGGTTCATAACAAGCTGCTGTGACTCAGTTGAGGTATTAGTCTATAATAACTCTCATCAAACTTTTGGTCTAGTTACTATTTTGTTTATATGTAAGACTAATTTTCAGAAATGTGTGCTCTAGGCATGTGAGGTACTTCAAAAAAGTAATTAACTTTCAAGGAAACTTACTTTCAAATGTATGAGAACCTCTTACCTGTTTCCTGTAAGTTTGCCCATTCATTGTGTTATTCATCTTAATAAAAGTCAGCTGGGACTTACATGGATTTTTCAATGAAGGGACTGCTAAAAGATTTTAAACATAGGGCATAAAAGTTTTCCTGTTACTCAATTATTTGAATTAGAGTTTCTCAGATAAATCCCACCATTATAGCAGAATGTAAATCTCATATTGGTTCCTACTAGAAGTACTTATTACAAAATGATTGCAAGATCTGAATCTTTCTATGCATTCTATACTTGTATTAAATAATTCCCTGTCTAGATAAGCCCTCTACCTAGTTTGATGTCCATTTGTTATTTTGTGGGCCCCAACTGGGTTTGGTGGGATTAAATTTTTATAGACAACTGCAAGTCTCCTGGTGAGGAACAAGTCTAACCAATACTCGTTTCAATTTTGCACTTCAATAATCAACTTTTTATTGCCTGTGCTTTATTGCGTCTTTCTCTGTTCTCTTATTTCTGTTCCATTGCACCTTATTTTATTTCTGTTGTGATTTTCCTCTTTGCCTGGGTTGCCTTTTTACAGAATGCTTAGGAGGTAACAAAAAAAACCTGGCAAATTTGTGGTAATGTTTAAGATAGAGTATTTGTGTTCCACAATCATATGGAATGCTTTAAATGTTACAGGTGTATTCAGATTGCCTAGAAAACTACATCGGCATTTGTCAGTGTTGGCTTGTAACTGTGGGAAATGCTAAATGTCTTAACTGCTTTTTAGATTAGTTTTATAAATCCATAGAAGAATTAGGGATGTAGGGTCTCTCCAGTAGCAAGGGGCTTGTCTTGTAGAACAGAGGGGTGTTGAACAGAAATAAACTGATATTTTTCTCGCTGTTGGATCCTTTCAGTATTTGCGGACTCAGCCTCTCTGTGCAGTGGGCGTTTCTGTCAGTGCCCGTTTGCTGCCGTGGGAATGTGTAGGTGTGATCTGTGGGACAGAGCTGTGCCAGGGTCAGGCTGATGCTGCCTCCACGAACTGCTGCCCCCAGAGCTGCCTGCTCCTCTGGAGACTTGTTCTTCTCTCTGTTTTCCCTGCAGTTCCTCATTTCACTGCCACAGTCCGTAGCTGCCAAACAGCGCTTCATCTCCAGCTCTGTTTCCTCCTGCACCAAACGAGTCCTGTTGGCCTGAGCCACAGCTTACCTTGGAAAAACTGAGAAATCTTAGTGGTGGTCTGAGTGGAGGGTGTGTTTTTAATAGGGCCCTGCACTCGGTAGATCCCAAGAGCTCTCCTGAGGTTTTGCATATACAGAGTCACAGCTGTTCTTCCATTTGGTTAACTATAAATTTAGAATCTGCCCTGCAGGTGACCCAATGTGCATGTGAATTTTACAGTCCACGACATTCAGTGCTTGCTCTTGTTAATGTGACTGAGCACATTTAAGTGTGCAGTGCGTGCAGTGGGATCTAGGGAAGAGGAAAGCTCAGATTCCAATGCACATGCTTCTATCTTTCCTCTTCTGATGAGAGAAGCAGCAAAAAAAATTTTGTGGGAGAGGAACAGCAAAAAAGTTTTACCTCAATGATGAAGTGTGTTATGAAGCTTTTTCAGAATGTACACTTGCCTTGGAATGTTCTTTAGCTGACAAACTAAGTGGTTTTTCAAGTGAAGTCTTGTGCAGCTATTGCCATAAATACTCATATGCTTTTCTAATGCTGAGATTTTTTATTTATTTTAATAATGGTTGTACTTTATGACTGCATTTGCATGCATTACTCCCTGAAGTTCCATATGGGAGCATTAAAAAGTCAAATCACTATTACTTCATACGTTTCTATTTTTGTCAGTAGCAAGATACATTCCAGTTATTGATAAACCTATTTCCTGCTCAGATTATAAGTTACCATTTTCCACAAATGTGGTAAAAACTCCCTTACTCACGTCTATCTAAATGAAGTTCCCCCATAGTGGGGATAAAAAAAGGAAACATATAAATTTTCCTGTGTGGGAAAGCATTTTCTGGCACATGCCAGATTTTTAAATCTTCAAGATTTTATTACAACTTGATGAACAAAATTTAATCCTTTATACACAGGATGGACAATGGAGATGTCCTATGCCTAAAGGAGAGCAGTAATTCTAGCTGTTTATTTCAGAACACCTTTTTCTACAAGGTCTGTTGTAAGGACACTGAGCTCCAGATATCCTTGAACCTTTTAATATCATGGTTATAGATTTGCATGCAGTGACATTGAGGACCAAATGACATAAACAGACACGAGTGCATATATTTACTGAAGAATGACTGCAGAGGCTGGGTTTGACAGAAATCACTTGGATATTTATAAGCTGTCTACTTCAGCTTTGCTTGTGTGCTGTCTCAGTAGACATCTCAAATGTTTGAACTATCTCCAAATTTGAAGCAAAAGCAAAGGTACCTTTTGGGGGGTGGATATCAAACTGTTTCAGGATAAAGGTTTTAAGTAGTACAACTAGAACAAGAGATCTGGTATTTTTCATCCTAGACCTCATGTCTGTTGCCAAGATGAGTAAAGTAAATTCTGTAAACATTTAGAGAAGGAGAGGTTGGCAAATTTTCAGAGGTGGTGTTGTAGGTCATCTTTTTTTTTTTTTCCTAAGTCAATGACATTTGAAATTTTATAGGAAGTAAAAAATGCTGCCTTTCAGAGGAGCTGTTGAGAGGGATTTTGCCTGTGTAGACTTAAGACCAGGAGCTGAAACACGCTCTGCTGACAGGTGTGTCTGCAACTTGTTCTGTGTACCAATTCCCAACCATATGTGCTTTTTACTGTGTTGCCTTTCAGTCATCAAGTTGGAAATTGCTGAACCCTGTTTTTCAGGTTTCCTATAACTTCTGTGATCATAGACTGATTGAGGCTGAAAGGGATAGTAGCATATCGTACAGTTCTGACTCTCTTCCTGCTGAAAGGAGGGTCAGAACTTGATACAAACCATATTGCTTGGAGCACTGTCCCCTCATGTCTTGAAAGCTTCCATAGGGGGAGATTCCATAGCTTACCTGCTCCAATGCTAAAGTATCCTTAAGACTGTTTCAAGTTCCATTTATTTAGCCTCCCTCTGGAGCCTGTCCTTTAAATCACATCACCACCCATGAACATCAAACTGTAGCAAGCGACTTGTTGTCTTGAAAAAATGGTTCTCAAGACTCATTCAAAATCTGTTCTTGGTGTAGTCAGACCTTCATCCAGCTGTGTTCCCTGCACTGCTTGTACTGCAGTGACTCTTGTTAAGGCTCAACTTCCTTAGCTGCCATTGTAACCCAGCCTTTTAAAGTGACAAATGCTAGCTGTGTCATCTAACATCACAGTATCTTGCTGAATTATCAGGTGCTGATTCTTAACATCATGGCATAATCTCTCAGGGTACTTTGACAGTTAATGCATATCAGGCTCTTGCTCATGATTAATTTTTTAGTGCATTTTCTGTCATACTGTATATTAAAGTTCTTGGTGGTATTTCTGTTGGTTTGTTCTCTGTTTAGTGAAATACAGGGTAATCTTGCTTGAGCTGATGGCACAAATGATAGTGTGAAGGATATGGCTGTTTTTTACAGGTCATTCTTACAGTATACCACCTTTCTGAATGCCACTAATTCTTTTCTTCAAAACAGAGTAACTTCAAAACGTCTTTGTCAAAATACTTCTGACTTGTTATCTTAAAAAATCAATGATGATGTGGCAGTTTCAGTTAATAATCTGAAAACGGTGGGGGTTTTTTTTTCATGTAATGCAGTCAAAACAGAGATTAAGGGAGAGATTGTAACTTTTTTTTTTCAAATTATTATTTTAAAATCTTCACATAGAAACACAGCTGTTCTATGCTTTAAGAACCCTAGCACTTTTCTGGAATCTTAATGCTGTCTGCAAAGCTTGAGCTATTTTGTTTTTTCTAGGATTTCTGCTCTGGCAAACAGTTTTGCATATAGCTTTATATGAACCTGAAGCCCTGTCTCTGTTACTAGTAGAGCATTTGTTTAGGCTGCTCTCAGAATCAGGACTTGAAAAAGTACCAGACTGGTGCAGGATCAGTTTGATAATTCCCCTGTCATGTTCCTGTGACTTAGAGATGCATGTTAGAGAAAATGTGCTGTACTGAGGTTGGGCATGTGAGTCTCACTGGCTTTGCTTCAGCACGGGCCATGCTCTGGGATGTTTGTGCTGAGTTCTGCCTTCCAGTGGCCTTCAGGAAAGCAGTGTAGTACAGACACAGCAATGGACCCGAGCTGTTGTGTCTGAAAAGTTCTAATGGTAAGCCTGCAAGTGTGTGTTTAGGTCTGCCATGTTCCACCATTTGGAAGAAGCTGGAGTGGGGTTTGAAAGCATTGGCAGCCTGGAGTTGACTTCATCAATTTGGGCACGTTTGCTGCACCATGGGTTGTGTGATCTGTAGCACTGTTATCATCTGGAATTTTCCACTAGGCAGGATACCTTCATTCTCTCATTACATTAGATAGTGGGGAGTTGATACGTGAGACAGTGGAGAGCTGATTGTATTCAGATCCTATTTATGGAGTGTTTTAAGGATATTTGGGAGAATTGAATGTGATAGGTGAGTAACAAGTCCTTGATACTGAATTGCTATGTGTAGGCCCAAGCAAATACCATGGATCAGGTTTGTGTCAGCTGTCCTGACGAAAATTAAACAATGTTTATAGTACAGCCAGGAAATAATTGAAAGTGACTTGGTTTTGTTTTGGTTTTTAATAGAAATGGAAGCATTGCAACACAAATTGATTCGTGGGTTGAACAAAAGATGGCAAGATGAGGAAGGCAGGGCTTGGGGAAAAAGAGTGATTAAACTTGTTCCATTTTATTTCATTACTTTTAAAATTTGCTGTCAAATGAGAAACGTATATCATAACTTTAAAAAAGTATTTCCTTATTTACAAATTGCAAATATAATACCTTTGTGAATCAGGTGTCCTGTTTCAGTGTAATAGCTCTTCATTTGCAGACAGATCCTTAATCTATACAGCATTCAAAGATGAATGACAGTGAATAATTCAGGTAAATACTGTATAGGGGGCTGTCTTTCCTATTTAAGTAACTTAGTGCAGTTAAATAATTTTGTCATCTATCTAGGCATAAGATTTTGAATTAGTGCTTGCGTATTTGCCCTTAGCTGAACTCCTACAAGATTTTATTATTCAGCATAACAAGTGAATGTTTTGTGTTCTAAACTGCTTAAAGTATAAATCTGCTGAAAAGCTAACCCATCTGTCTCAAACAAGCAAACAAGACACCTTCATCTCCTTATGAAACCAAATAAAAATATCAGGCAGGTAAAGGGTTTGCTGAAGAAAAAGGATAGAATGGTCTGCTCTTGATTAATTGCAAGCAAACAATAATAAGAAAGAAAGGATGTCCTAACAGCCTTTTGGTTTCACAAATTACATTTTAAGCATGAACAATTCTATTGATCATTTTCTTTGAGGCACAAACTCCAAACAGTCACTTAATAGTATCTCTGGGGTGAATGAGCCTTATTGGATTAAGTAATGGGAATATCCCATTGCACCTTTTTTCTGTTCAATGCTCAGTTTTTATTTTGCTTTGCCTTTCATTTTACCTTGTTACAGTCCTTATTCAGTAATCTATCCACATTTGATAAAGTTGTTAATCCTGAGGTAAATTTATGCTCTGCAGAGCTGTCACATGTTTCTGAACATCAGCTGAGAATTATGCAGATTTTGGATTTTTAAAATTCTAATAGAATGACAATTTGGTATGAATAGTTTGGTAGGCTAAAGCCAAGGTGAATTAAAATATGTGGCATATCTCTGAACTTACTGAGATGTGATGTTTCAATACAAAACTGCAACAAAATATTTCATGTAAACCATAAAAATAATTTTACATTCTTTTAATACATTGAAATAATTTCTTTTAATGAAATAACAAGCAGCATGCTTTACCATGACAAGCTGGTCATCAGGATCATGGGAAGATGCAGCCAGTAGTGGTAAGGCATCAGTCTCTTGATGAATGTTTACTGTGGATCCAAAAATGACACAGTGAAGCTGGGGCTGGTGGAAAGTATCTCCTTGCTGAGGCTATTGTACATTATCATGTATCATGTTTCTTCAGTATAGGTGAAATGAGTCACTAAATGAATGATGGAAGTCTCATCTGACCCAGAAAAAAGGAGAACATCACTGTACTGTGCTGTATCCTCCTGGGTTACTGTTGAGAGGGCACTCTTCATCTTCTCAATTCTGTATACTCTTGGAGAAGATAACAGTGAAAGCTTAATGTTAATTCATATTTCTTTAACCCAATACAAAATGAATTAATTTACTATTTATTAATCACTTAGAGAGTGTATTTGGAATCATGTTTGACCTGTGGGTTTCAAAAAATGAAATGTAACTAGTATCTTGCAATAGGTTAAGTTTTGCTCTACTTTTTAAAAGTAGGAATCACTTAATCTCTTATCTCTAACAATGTTACTGCTTCATTATAAAGCATTCTTTGATATATAAGTTTTGATGAATTTAAAGTTGACTTTTAATTTTGTGAAAGAATTAAATTAAGGGCTTTTTCATTGGCTGATTGTTAGGCTAATTCACATTCAGTCCCAGATGAGGAGCTTCAGTTGAAATGTTGGAAGTCAAAATCAGAAAACAACAAATCCATTAGTTTGGGTTTGGATTTTTGGGGATGGTGAAAACCATGACTGTGATTGGGTGTACACTGAGGGTGAAATATGAGGGGTAAAAATGTACTCCTAAGGGCATTTATGACAATGCTCCTATCCAAAAAGGTGGGGTTTTCTTACCCTCTTTACCTGTGTTTGTGCTGCCTCTTTTACTTGTCCTAGTCTTCGTGGAGCTGTGTGGTAGGTCACATCAGCTCACTGAGGAACTGAAGCTAATTCTTCAAACAAAAATAAATTATCTGAAATGGGATGGGATGGTTAGAAGGTGTCATCTAAGGGTATTTGTGGGTGCTTGTGTTATGTAGAGGCTTCCATAAAATCAGTCTGGTGACAGTTAAGGATTTCTTAGATGAAAATCAAAGTTGGAAATGGTATTGAACTGAATAAGATGAAAAATGGTTTAGAGATGGGGTAGAGACCCCGAAGACTTGTGTTGGGGTTTTTCTCAATTTTAAGTTTGAAGCCTGCAGTTCCTGGCTTTGATAGCATAAAGGTACTGTCATGTTTTGCTTAGTGTGACCTTTTATTTGCACTTTTGCATAGCTGGTGGCCACAAACCGCACAGGGAGTGCCTGGTAATCAGTGTTTTTTCAGAGGATCCTGGAGGGGGGAGTTGTACAAACTGCAGTTTCACCTCCTTCAGTGTCACAACTGATTATAGCAGTCCTGCAGATGTGCAACATGGCAGATCCTTCTGAGATGACTGTAGTGAATGTGATAATCCTGATTTTTCATTCATACCAGTTTCCCAGTGTAGTTTACTGCAGGTCTTTACAGGTATTTCCCCCAACTCTGTGGGGTGTGGAAAAGCTAGTGTTGGGATTTCTTTTTATTCATGTTTGACTATTACTTTGGTTAATAATTAAAAAAAATAAAATATAACAAGGTAAGGGTCAAGTGAGACAGTATTAAGCTTTGTAGACTTCCTTGATCTGTTCCTTATTCCCATTATCCATTCCTGCCTTTGTCAATGTATCTGTATATGGTAAATGAGATGTACTGTAACACATCTTTAGCAAATCACTCTTTTGCTTTAGCTTTTACCAGATTCGTGCATCTATGAAAATTCCTCCAAGAATTCCACACATACTGGAAGCTAGTTTGTTACATGGAACTGGTAAGTGTAAAAACTTTTCAGTAAATTAGGTCATTATCTTGCCTTGCTAATTGAGGAATTACACTTTTTGTTGTATATTTTTATAACTAATACAGAAGTGTTTTTAATTTTGTTACTAACACAATGCAAATATATTTTGTTCTTAACAATAGGACTTAAAAGTTGATTACAGAATTTGTGTTACTGTTTTTCATCTGCTGATTGTCTCTGCTGGTAGCAAAATATGGTGATTCCTTTGTATGAGTTTCTTCTGTTTTTTTTCACTGATTGGCTCAGTCTTCTCCGTGTTTCAGGGTAAGATGACCAAGGGCAGATCTAAGTAGATATCTGGAAGCAATGGAGAATTTCAGATACAGACTCTTACACAGATTGATAAGCCCATTCTTTTTCTGAAAAGAACACTTTGAAAGGATGCAGTTTTCAAACTTACTCTGTTGTTCTCTAATGGAACACTTGAAAATTGATTTAGCCTCCTGAACAGATTTCCCTTATCTTTTTTCTTTTTTAAACCTGTCATTCACTTTTGATTTCTATGTCCATGCAAACTAAATCCAGAGAAACCTCTTGGGGCTCGCCTAATTCTGTGTAGGCCATACCTCAACATGGTGTAAAAAGGTGGAAAGCAAAAAATTAATTAAGTTTTCAAATGTTACATGGAATTATGGGAATTTAAAGGAAGAAAAACCCAATATAGTCTGAGAAAATGTAACTGAATACAGTCTGATAGGATGTAACTGAATTTTTGAGGCTATTTTGAAAGTAGCTCTGAGTACAGCAACAATGTAGATACTGGATTTTGGTCAAGCTTCCTAAATATTTCTTGGATTTGTGTGAAATAAATGAATAGTTCTGATGAGCCAAGATTACTCCACTTCAAAGGCAAAGTTTAATGCAGTTTAGAGAATTTGAGTCTGGTAAACATCCTTTAGTAAAACACACTTTTTTCGAAGTGACACTGAATAATATGATTGATATTGCTGGGAAAAAAAAAGTTTTTCCATTTCATGGTATATTTTTGAATGATCTTAGGTTATTTTTTTGTCAGAAAGCTGTAGTCTTGTTAGCAAATTGTGACATGTGTGTTAGCTCTTGTTTCCTGTTACTAGGCATAAAGGGGTACATACATTAAGACTGCAGTTTGGTGTGAGTTTAGATCAGCAGTTCTGACAAAGAAAAAAAAAAAGAATGCTTGATTCCCCTGGCCACTCTGTCTTACCTTCATATTGCTCTGTGTGCTGTTGACACAAATGTTTGATTTGGTCTGGTAACTCAGCTGGGGAACTCTTTCAGTTGACAAGCAGCTGTTTTACAAGAAACCCAAACCCCTTCAAACCCTTTTTGGGGCCCTTTTTCGATCAGTTTCTCAGTTCTGTTTTCAGGTAGGTACTGATAATGTTTGTCTCACAACAAAGCAGAAGGAAGGGTACAGGCTGCTCAGTGAAAAGGGTTTTTTTGTCCTTCTTGTGGACATGGTAGTGCTAGGTCTTGCTGAGAACCTCTGCTTTCCATTTCCATTTAGCCACCTGCTTGATTTAGCAGAGCTGGATGCTGTAGGCTCACATGCAGCCCTCCTGCTCTAGGAGGAGGAATAGCTGATAGCAATTCTGAGACTGCTGTTATGTGCAGAAAATAGCTGCTATTGGTCTCAGCATAGAGTAGCACAGTGCTGATTCACTGTGTGAAAATGTTGCTTGCTGACCACAGAGGAGGCTGGTCAGGATCCCCACTCTTGGGAATGGTGTCCTGTATTGATCAGGTGCTTCTTTCTGTACTTTCCTCTCTTTTCAGTCTTTCTCATATTTGCCTATTCTAAATTCTGTTCGCTTTGTCATGTCATGATTTTCCCATTCCTCTCCAAGTAATTTTGCCTTCTTCTAGGCACAAGTCATCTGCAGTTTCCTTACTTTGGCTGTGTTGTCCCCTCTCTTACAGATCATTTGTTTGATGTCTCTCCTCCTTTTATTTTCCCAAGTCAAATACACAGTCTTAAGTTTTTCCTCTTTTTCCAGTTCGCTTTTATCTCCTTTCACCCCTTGCCCAGCTCTTCATGCAGTCCTCCATTAATTTAAATAAGTATTTTTTTCCATTTCTATTTTTCACATCTTTTAGTAGCTCACAAGAACTGCTTGGGACACAGCACGAGTGTCATTACAGATATGATAAAGCAATTCACTTGCTATAGCTCCAGTCTTGTGAAGGTCTTTTATTATTCTTGGACTTTGAAGAAAGGTGTAGTTGTGCTGTAGAAAATGAAAAGAAAAACATATTTATTTTTAGCCTTTATGAGGTTGTTTCAGATTTGAAGATGTTCTGAATTCCTCCTTCTCTCAAAAATTCATGGCTGGTTTTCAGAGAAAAATAAAAGGGGGAGGAAAAACCAGCGAAGGCAGACTAGGAAGGAATGAGGTGTCTGGTTTTATGATGCAAGAGTAAATTATCTTCTAAATATAAACATATATATATATAAATATAATAAATTTATATGCAAGAGTAATGAATATGTAAGAGTAAATACGTCATTTATATGCAAGAGTAAAAAAATTCCCACTTTTTTTCTCCTCTATTGTGGAAACAGCTTTTTGTGTGGATAGAAGCTTAGGAATAGTCCTGGCCAGTCAGTGCACCTTTGATTTAAAAGACAGCAGTTTTGCCTTGATGACCCCACATTTGTGAGACCTTGCTCCCCATGTGGAAGTGGCTCAGCCTGTTCCTGACTCAGGTCTTGCTCTGCAGCTCCTCTCTCTCTTCTGGGGGTGCCGGTTTGTGTTCCGCTGAGGTCAGCAGAGCTCAGGGCTGCAGCTCAGGGTTGGACACTGCAGAGCAAGTGGGACCTCAGCCATTTGTCTCCATTACTTCTTTTGTTCCAGACAGGAGTGGGAGATCCCTTTTGCTGATGCTGTGCAGTTATATCAGATTATGTGCCAAGTGAAACCATACCTGCTCTGCCCTTCAGCTGTAACAGATGACACAGATGGATGGAAGCTGAAAGTGGCATTATTCATAGGGGAATTACACAGTAATGATTCAGCCTTTGTAAGCACTTTGTCCAGGATATCTAAACTGATGATATGTATGAAAACACTTCAGCAAAACCCAGTACTTGTACATTTCTGAGGACAAGTTGAATTAAGATGTTACTAAGAGTGGGAATGTTTGCCAAGGGCAGTAATATTCTATCAGAGGCCCCAAAGCTGTAGACTGAAAACTGCAGATTTTTTTTTCCTCTTGTGGATTCCTTTGAAGTAATTTATTAAGAAGAATCAAAAGAATTAAAAAAATCTTTTGCACCCTCATGTACACGATTTCTAAAACATTTTGTCTTGGAAGATGTTGATGTTATTGTGCCATTTTTTAAGAGGAGTTATAAGTGTCAGTATTTCTGTTATTTCTGTTCTTCGAAGTTCCAACTTCTTCTAGGTTTTTTCCAGAGGATAGTAACCATCATGATACTTCCTGTGTGATAATCCTTTGCTATTATGATGTTTCCTCAATTACTGTTTTAAATCATTCCCTTTCTCATTTTTTGTCCAAATCTTTTAAGTCTTTTTTTTTTCAGCAAAAGATTCCCCAACCATTTATCACACTTTTCTGAGCTCTTTGTGATGAGTAGCCTTTGAAGTGTCATATTCCATGCACAGTGCCAGGTTCAGGTGATAAGCTTGGTATTAGTTTGGCCTGAGTAGGATGCAAAGATCTTGAAAGAAAGAACAAACAATCTCTGTTCTTGATTGATTCAGTGGAGTGCTATATGTCATTTAACCTCTTTGCCTCATCTGTAGGTAATTTTGTTTTCAGTGTGGTTAAAACCTGCAAATTAACATGAATGCTAGATGAAAGAAGACAATTCAGGATTTTTATTGCAATTTTTGATGCCTAGAATGTCTTTTGTTTGTAACAAAGCAAAAATTCTTCAGAACTTATATTAAAAGCAAATTATATTAAAAATACTGATAGTGTTTCTTTGAAACAAAATGTACCCCTTCAAACTTCATCAGTCACTGACTGAAAACCACTTACATTACTGATGTTGTTACAATTTTAATATTAATCATGAAACTGATGGAAATTATTAATTTTCTTTTTTAATAGTTAATTAAAATATTAAATTATTAAATAAATAAAAATTAATACTTTTTTCTCTCTTCAGGTGCAACAGATCTTGCCTTTCCCGCTTCAGTCCATGACAATATAGTTTGCAGTAAAACATTTCAGATTCTTTACAAAAATGAGGAAGTTTCTGTGAATGATGTGATGATTTTCAAAATAAAAATGCTGTTAGATGAGAGGAAGGTAATCTGCTGTTCAAATTTACTATATTCAGATAATTTAGGCTTTGTTATATACAATTTGAGTTATTACAAATAAGGGACCTGAAAGATTTCATGCTTCTACAATTTCTTTGTAGATTGAGGAGTCGCTTAATGAAATGAATTTTCTGCTAACATTAGATTTACACTTCACGGATACAGACTACTCGTAAGTTTAAATATAGAAGATTTTGTTAAAGCAAGAATATATGTTAACCCCTTAATCTGTTTAAATCTGTATTATTTATAGATGTAGTTTGTTCATATTAGACATAAATGATGGTAAAAAAGAAATCTAATGCTGAAGTCGCTTAAGATTTCATAACTGGTTTGTCTCATTCTAACTTTTTTTTCTCTGGTGGAAATGCCATTGTGTTCCAAAGTATGGACTTATGATAAATTGCTGTCTGAGTCAGTTAATAATAACTTGCACTTTAAATATGATTGTTCTAATTGTATGTTGTTCTGTTGGTTTCTTTTTAGACCAGATGACCTGAGCACACTGCAACCAATTAGTAGCCGAACTTTAAAGTTGCACTTTAACCTCCACCAGGGCCTTCATCATTACGTCAATGTTATGTTTGATTACTTCCACCTTTCTGTCATATCGGTTGTAGTCCATGCTTCTTTGGTTGCTCTGCATCAGCCATTGATAAGGTAATCTCTCACTAATAAAATGCAAATCAATTCTTGATTGTCCAATTGGAAATGTTATAAAACCGGAATACTTAATAAGGAGTTAAATCTATGGACAGTATTGTTTTCTATCATGATTTTGGAATTCTCATTCATTTGGAATTTCTCATCCAGAGGGATGAGAAACTTTTTGTTTTTTAAATTTTCTGAAACAATTTTTGAGGGCTTTTTAATTAGAAATAAGAATGTGTAGTATAGAAGAGAGAGAATACCCAAGGCCAGAGAAGTGGAGGATTGTATAAATATCTCTATTTGTAAGTGTATGTTTATATGTATAAATATTTATGAATTTTTTTAATCAGGAAGATCTGCTGTACACTATACACACTGACTGAAATAGCTGCTGTTAATACAAATAGGGTGCCTTCTGTTAACTATCTTCACAGTTTTCAGTTACTACTGCAATGTCAGTGATGTCTGCAAATGATACATTTAGCATTTTATTCAGTAAAAGGAACTGGAGAATTAACTTCTTTCTTTAAAAAATACTTTGGCTATTTTTTGCTGGAGCCTTTTAATTTCATCTACTGTGTCAACCTTTGCAATCTCTGTTTACTTTGCATCTCTCTCTGTGTGAAAAAGGGCTGTACAGTCAGTAACTCATATGAAGTATTCTTTGCACACCTTTTTTTTAGCATATCTATCTTTTCCTTCTTTCATGGTCTCCAAATACTCCATGCTACTGCCCTCAAGTTTCCTCATATTCAAGGCTGATCTGTGCCATAAATACCCAGACCTCTAGCTTCAGGTATTCCCACTCCTTGTGCCTGTCTTCACATCATGGAAAGCAGCATCTCTGAGTGTGTTAGACAGCTGTTCTGTGCTGGAGGGCTGGGCTGGTCTGGAGGATTCAGCTGACTTTCATGGGTTTGTGTCGTTTTTCCCCCTGCAAGTTGGTTTGAATTGTTTTGGTGATGTGTTTTAGACATGGTTATATAGTAAATGAACTAACACATCTGAAGAGATGGCACAGCCTTATTTGGGAAAGAATCAAGTACTGAGAAGGTGGGAATTGTTGTTGAAGACATAATCTGATAAATGCACTTTTAAATTTACTTAAAGTAGCATCATGTATGAAAAATGTACATGGTCACACTGTCCCACAAGTGAGATTCAGGCATTTAACTTATATTGATCATTTGTTGTTAGAAAATGAAAAACAGGTTTTGATACTAATTTTTATGCACAAACATACTTTTCCCTACTGACCTTTTTCAAAAGTTGCAGTAAATCTGAGGGGTTTCCTATGCATTTTTCCTCAGTTTCTGGCTTTTCAAGTGATGATATAGTAATGCTATTTAATTTTAAACCTCAGCTTGATACAGTTTATGTAAGGAGGTACTGAAACAAAACAGCATCTTCTGTGCTGCTTTTGTTATCCTGAGAGTAGGGTGTTGCTGTGTCCACAAAATTAAGTATTCAAGTTGTCCTTTATGATGGGGAGAGGAAGAAACTTTTAAATTTACAGTGTTTTATTTCAGCTGAGCTGTCCCATGTAGCAAATGTTTGATGGTTGCTGGATCCATATCTGGCTCACTTTTCTGGAGCACTTCTTTCTGAAAAAGCTGAGAATTGCAGATACCACTCCTTTTTGTCCTTTGGGCTTTCATGGGTGACAATTTGGTCTTCTGTTTGGATCATGCTTACGTTATTGGCACCTCTTCCTTTCCAAGGAGTTGTCACTTTTTGAGTGTTTTCTTCTGAGTAGCATTCAGACTCACCTTGTGTTGGGAACTGTTAACCAGTGTTAACACTGCCCTTGAAAGTGAAGATAATTCTACTTGGGTACAGCCCTGGACTCCTGTATAATCTACGCTTTTCTTTAATCTGTAATTGCTTTTTTCTGCCTGTTATCTAATAGTCTCCACTTTCTGCATTCATTCATTTTTTTCATTCATCTTTCCTAGTTTTTATCACAAGGCTCCTGTTGCAGGATGCTCTGTTCTTCCAGGAGTTCAGGAATCCTTTTCCTGAACTCCTCCTCAGCAGGCAGAGGTCAGGCATCCTTTAGGAAAACAGCAATGTCAGTTTGTGTAACAGCTTTGAACTTCCTGCTACTGCTTCACTTTTAAGAGGTTAAGTCTTCACAGCAAAATCCACAGAAACTGAATCCTTTATACCTGTATAGTTCAAAATTTATCTTTCCGGCTTAAACTTTCAGGAATATTGTTTAAATTAATTGAAGTTTGCATTGGATGTAATGAGGCACAGTATGTTCAGATTATCAGTTCATTTGTGCTTTTTGCAGTTTTCCTCGCCCAGTGAAGAATACGTGGTTGAACAGGAATGCACCAGCACAAAACAGGGACTCTGTGATTCCTTCTCTTGAAAGCGTGGTCTTTGGCAATAACTACACAAAACAATTATCAGCAGACGTAAGATTAAATAGCAGTTTACAATTGCATTTGTATTCTGTGGGGAGGTGTGAATTTTATCTTTTCTGCAGGAATATTATTTGATAAAGAATGAACTTTGTTAAAGTGGTTTTGGGGTGGCATGTGAAAAGGGAAATGAGAAAAATTGTTCCAAGAGACTATGTTACCTGCTTCAGGAATGTACATATGGGAAGCTTACAGTATTAAATGCTTGACCTCCTTTTTTAATGTCTTGCAATCCATTGAAAACAAAAATCAAGTTTGTGAAAAGAGGCAATTGCTTATATCTTTAGTCATTCTGCTAACACTTCATTTATTAAATAAAATTAATATGTGCCTTTTCTTTTTTATTCTAGGGTTGCAGTTTTGTTGTTTCAGAGTCTTTCCTCAGCCATGCTTATAATTTCCACTATACACTTTGTGCCACTTTGCTGCTTGCTTTCAAAGGGTTACATAGATATTTCATTACAATAACCAAGGATCTCCCCTCTTCTCACCGAATTGAACTGGGTATGTTCCATTTCATAAAACTTATCACTTTCTTGTGAATGTTTATAAGACCTCTTCTAGATTAACCTGTCATTGATGGCATATCTCTTACATCTGTTTTTTGCTTAAACTGATCTGAAATTTAATAACTGAAGAAAAACAAAGGAACAAGTACTATCTCATCTCTAATAAAAGGAGGAGATAACAGCCTTAATCTATGGAAATATATATTTTTCTTCTTGGTTTTGATTTGCTCTTTTTTCAAATTACTGTGTTTAGTGGTGAGAAAGTTAGAGAAGCTCCTAATCCAAGTAGCATACTGCACTTTGTTTGTTGTAAGGAAACATTGCATATTTGTACAAAAATCTAAATTCTGTAAGCTTTGAGGAGAATATTTCAATGAAAACTTACATGCAAAAAGACCTACAAGAAAAAACTGCTGCTGGCTTAGTTTGTAGTTTAACTTTTTAAGCAGACTTAGTTGCCATGAAGATTTCTAGCTAACCACATGTGATAAAAGTAACTGCAAATATATTACATGTAATGTATGGAAATGTACATGTACATTTCTTTTCTGTAGAATGAAGATATATTAGAGAGCCTAACCTTGATTTGTGAACTAGAAGAGCAGTGGAAGTAAGAAAGGAAAATCTATTGGCATTGTAAACAACAATTTAGACTTTTTCCTCAGCAACCATATACTTCTTTTACTCATGGTCTACTAAAGAAAAAAAAGATCATTTGGCATTTATATGGATTGTAGACAATACTTATTTATTTTTGTATTGTTTAATTTTATCAGTGTCAAAACTAAGCACAGTGAAACAGTAAGGTTGATGATTGAGATATGAAAGATTTTAAAAACGTGATGTGGTCAGTTAGTGATTCAAAGAATGTTTCATTTCTTTATTTATATATCTTCATTAATACTAAGGCATTTGTCGTGGAAAAAAATTCAGGAAGCATATTACAAAGCTGTCCATAGAAAAATACTAGAAACTGAGGTGTTTTCTTTATTGAAGCAAAAATACTGCTACAGTTACTGCTACACTTTTCTGCCAGTTATCTTAGTTTTGATATGGAGGGAAACACCTTATTAAAGGAGTGACTCAACTCTTAGTTTTCCTTGTAAGGTGAAAATATACTTTTTCTCAAACCATAGAATCAGAGGGTCATTTAGGTTGGAAATAACTTCTAAAAATCATGAAGTCCAACAATTAAGCCAGCAACACCATGTTCACCACTAAACCACATCTCCCAAGTGTCACATCCACATGCCTTTAGAATGCTTCCAGGGATGGTGACTCCCCCACTTCCCTTGGCAGGCTGTTCCAATGCCTGACCACCCTTTCAGTGGAGAAGTTGTTCCTGATATCCAATATAAGCCTCCTCTAGTACAACTTGAGACCATTTCCTCTTGTGCCACTTGTTAGCTGGGAGAAGAGGCTGACCCCTGGCTACTCCTCCTTTCAGGCAGTTATAGAGGAGCAGTAAGGTCTCCCCTGAGCCTCCTCCTTTTCTCCACGTTGAAGAACCCCAGCTCCCTTTGCTGCTCCTCACGGGGCTTGTGCTCCAGACCCTTCACCAGCTATTTGCCCTTCTCTGGATTTGCTTTATCAACTCAATATATTGAGTTTGATGGCACTATTGTTGTTCTAAGGATAGGCTTAGACTAAATCTCAATACTTAAATGTTTTAGATATGATCTTCAGTTTCCCTAAAATATTTCTTCAAAATGTATATGTAATAGAAAAAAGCTGCCATTGAGTTGCATACTGACAATGCAATATTGGGTTGTATCTTACAACCACATTGAAGTCACCAAAACCACTCACAAGCTTCAGTGGAACTTGAATCAGACCTTTTCTCATCTATATGGGTAATTTAGCTTATTTTTAGGAATGTAGTTTTGAACAGAAATGCTCACAATAAATATCTGAAGAGAAAATGACAACTTAGATTTAACATTCATTGTACATAGTCTACTGACAGTTTGTTTCCTGTGGGTTTAATATTTTATTTTCATTTTTTAAGTCTCTGCTAAAATTACTTGGTTTTTTTCATATTTATAAATATCTTTTTCATTTACTTTGGTTATTTTGTTTGTACATTGATTGGGACAATTGATATAACAAGAAGTACTAATAATGTAAGCTTTAATTATTACTCACATTTTGCTTATGAAAAATAATACCTGCCATTAACACTGTTTCCAAAATCCATCAGCAGTTAACAAAAAAAAAAAGAAAGCTATGTTTCTGCTAAGTTTCTGTAAAGAAATTGAGGCTCACTAGACTTCACAAAGTACACAATTGTAATTTGCATTTAAAAATTTTAAAGTAAATTAACTTTTTTATAGTGGATATTTTATCTGTGAAGTTTAAATACGCATTACAGAAGAGAATATGCAGTCCTGTTTAAACTTCAGAATCATCTTTTTTTTAAAGATAAAATTATTCCCTCTTTAATTTTGTTTCTTCTGTTTGCTTTGCTATTTCTCTGTCATAAAATTTTAACACAAGGCACTGATTTTGCAGAAGCATGTGAAGACAGCTGTTGGACTCTAACTGTAATTGAGCATTTAAATATTACTGGTTTCAGGAAATAAAAAACCCTATCTTAATGTGTATCACAAGTGCTAATCTAGAAACTACCCTAAAATGATTTGTTTTCGTGTACTGATCTAACTGCACTAATTGCTAGGCTAGAAATAAGCTCTTTTACTAACTTTAAGGCAAATAATAAATCACAGGTGAAAAAAGGAGTGTAGTAACTAGTCATGTGTGTACAATCCCTGTAACTAGCCAAGGCCAGCATGCAGGTCCTTTATGAACGCCTTCTCAGAAGAAAATATCCACGAACCCAGAGAACCGCCTACCTAGGTATGTTTCCAAAGCAGGTGATATCATCCCTCAGATTTTTATTGATATTATAAAATATATTCTTATTAATGATATAAAATGTTACTCCTTTTGTAGAGAGAAACAATTTCAATATTCTGCCATAGCAAACGTGTTGAACTCTGAAGTCTACAGAATTGAGCTACTAAATTTTAGGCTGATAAATAGATGATAAAATGAGACATCATTGCTGTTTTTTGGTTTAGTGTTGTTCTACTTTACTAAACAAAAATGAGTGAAAGTTCAGTCAGTCGTCAACATTTAAAAAATAGCTTAAAATTATAGCTTCATTTAATGCAACACAGACTCATGATTTTTAGCTATTTAAAGATAGTTAATACCTTTGTTTTCTGAGAAATCTTTCAGATTCCTTCTGGTATCTCAAGACTTAATTCTTCCAAACACTACCAAGACATTGTCAGTGTTTAGGGTGTATTTGTCCATATCTACATGGGCCAGTCTTCCCTCTGGAGCATCAGTGTGGGCTTGATGCTGGACAAAAGATTACAGAGCTCTTTAAGCACAAGGAAGTTTCTGTTGGGAAAAGGACAGAATAGCAGGTCACTACTTTAATCATCTATAAATGTGTTTTGGTTTTAATATAAAAAGGAAACCAAACTGATTTTTAGCAGAGCCAGCAAAATTGCATCAAATGTTTGCTGGTTAACATTACTGCTATAGAATGTAAGTGCTTAAATTCCTTTTGTGTTGTGTTAGCTCTATTCTGTCTTCTCTTTTTAATATTGCATTGGGGTATGAATATAGTTAGGGGTTTTCCATAATGATTTTAGATTTCAGGGTTTTAAATCTTGTTCCACAAGCCTGTTCTCAATTGAAGTGTGACAAGCAAATAATCAGTATGGTTTCATAAGTAAACCATTTAATTTTTTCACTAATGGCAAGATTTGTGTGGCCATACCAAAACTAGTATTATAGCTTAAATTATTTTCACATGTTTTCAGAAAAATTATTATGAAGTGCTGTTTAGCAAAAGGTACATGTAGATACTTTAAACAACTTTTGTCAGCTTGTTTCTGAGAACATCATACATTTCTGCAATTTGTTTTTTTCCTCAGAACTCGTGTTGTGTGAGTTAATTTGTGTGGCATTAAGATCAAACTGAAGCATGGTGAATGCTGTTAGTTCAAAATCAATATATACTTACCAAGTATAGGTGGCATAATTAGAGAGAAGTTGAGTAGACACACTGTTGCTGTTCTGTACACCTTTGTTCATTATCCATACCCTGAAGTTACTGTTGGGGCTTTCAAGGCATATTTTGTTGCTGTCTGTTTTCAAGAAATATTGAACATTTTTGTCCTTAATACTGTGTTTCAAAAATGAAATATAAATTCTTGTTACAGGCAATTTTAGGGTTTATTAATTGTTCCCTTATTACTCATACTTCAGATGCAGAAGGAAATTAAACATAATACCAAATGATTATTTGATTTATCAAATCCTCCAAAGTAAACAGGGCTGTTTAACAGGGAAAAATATCTTTTTGAAGGAATATATCTGTTCTCTTCATAAATGAGTGACTCAAAGTTCAGATCCAGTTTAAGCTGCCATACTGTGTTAGATTGATTTGCTCTTAACATTGAGCTACTGAGAGATCACTTAAAGAACACTTTAATTAACTAAAGAAATTCCTCATACAACTAAAGATTCATATTTATATTCATGTATCTTGTAAATTATATACCTTCAGAAAAATGATATGGGAATAAGGCTTCTCTAGAAAATCTGGTAGGAGAGGAATTGTATTACCTTGATTTGAAATGATGACATTGCTGCTGAATAGCAGTGGATAATCTGAAAACTCTATCATCTAAACTACAGTACTTTCAAATTTAATTTTGAATACAAAATTGTTGTCCTTGACAAGGTGTCATGATAAGCAATCATGATAATTGCAAATTTTTTTTCTTAATTATGTTCTGTCCTCAATCTCAGAAATTACTATGAAGAATTTTAATGGAAGTTTACAGTTTACTTAATAACTGTGGCACTTAATATGGCTTCAAGTTTTATTTGATGAATTCTTTTTCATGTCTTAAAATTGTTTTGTGAGATAATTTGTTGTTTCACTCTGCAACTGAGAAAGTACATTACTCATGGGTATGTCCTCTCATCTTTCCAGAAAACATAGATGTAGAAATTCGTCTTACAGAATTGTGTGAAGAAGTCAAGGTACAGGGCTTTTTTTCATGTATTAAATAAGTGAAATAACTATAAAAGTAGAATGTGCTGATTTTATATGCTACTTGGGAATAAACTCTTTGTTTCAGGGATGACAGCATCTATGTTTTTCCCCAGCACTTATTTAAACTCTTCATCCAAAGAGAAATTGCGCAATTGTCGCCAAAACTGAACTGTTGATCTGGTGGCTTGGTGTGTCAGTGGTAGCTGTGTAACTATTTATGTCATGAAACTGAAAGTTTAGAAAGGTGGATTACTTGTATGGAAATCACACTTTGAATTTTCTGCAGTTAAAATTAGATTTTTTTGGGATTGGATGTTACCAAATAGCAATGATGCAAGATCAAACAGTAATAAGTTTTACAAAAGGAGATTCAGCAAGTCATCCCCTCATCTAAAAGCACTTGTTCTGATGCTGTCTCCTTTTCCTGTTTCCCTACATTCTTAAGGAAACACTGTCTGCTTTAAATGGCTTAGATTTGTCTCCCCATCTCTCTCCATAGTCAGAGCTAGCCCCAGCTGAATAACCAATCTCTTGGTCATGGTGAAGTCTGAAGGACAGGTTTTAGAACTTCTTGAAAGTTTATCCACCCTTTGCTGGCAAGTGGGCCCAGCTTGGAAGCTCACCTTTAGTAGTGCAGTAGTAGTATAACTGCCAGAAAGTGTAATGTGGGCTTTTAAAGGATGTAATTTGTATAACTGGAGACAAATTCAGCCCTGCTAGCTCTCTATGGGCAACGAATAATCTATGTATTAAATAAATAATTTATAATTTATTATAATTTAAATAATTTATGTATTAAAATAGTTTTTGTATTTACATAGCTTCTCTAAATTCGTTAGTTTCTCCCTTAGCTTGATAGTGGAACCCTGGAAAAAGTTAAAGATAGAATCTAAAATGATAGGCTTTGTGCTTTCCCAGATCAACTGCACCTGCGTCAGCAGTATGATAAATTATATAATTGTTAGATGTGATGATTGTTTAGTAACTAAATGTAATTATTATATAACCATAAGAAGAATAGTGAGAAACTATGTTGGAAATTCAGAGAGGGGCTAAATTTATGTATACAATAGAACAATATAAGTTTAATAATTAACATGAAAGTTATGCAACTATAGAGTATAAAACATGATCATTTCGGATGTATGGTCGGAGTCAGATTTGGGTTGAATATACCCCGATTCCCAGAGCTCTTAATAAAAAGCACCGCATATAATCCCCCGTGATTATGTGGTTTTGAACACTAACAAGCTTGCTAAACATTTTCTGTTTTCTTCGTTCTGTTTTGTACAATTCATATCAAAAGTTTCTCTTATTTCTCTTCTTATTGGTTAAGTTGGTGTTTCTATATTCCCAATCCTTTTTTCTACTAACTCTGTAATATTGCTAGAGTTGGTTCTTTACTATCTTTTCATTTTAAACCCTTTGCCTCAGTGCCTTATGGGCCTACAATGAGTTTCTGAAAAACTGTGTTATTTTCTAAAATGGCAGGGAACATAAGCCTAGCTATCTACAATTGCTGTGGAACTGTATCACAGGATTACATTAAATTGTACAAAAAGCAAAACTTGTTTCACACCGAATTTGTCCTGGTGTGATCTGGTTCTTGGAAGGCTGTGCTATAACATTGCTATAATACATAGCATCTTATAAAGGTTATTGTGAGTAATAACTATTCTGAAATGGAGATATCTTTATTAAATTCTTAAGATTTTGTCAAAGTTGGACTAACATAGCAAGTGTCAATTTTTGGTTTCCTGATTCTTCTTCCTTTCAGGCACACTGGACTTTTACATGTTAGAAAATACAACAGTTGAACTCAGTTATCTTTGCCATAAGTGGAATTATTGCTTTAATTTTTGGACAGGAGTCCTAATTCTAAAAAGCAATGGGATAAATATTTAATACGACATAAAATAATCTATTACTGTTTTAACATAGATTTATCCATTGTCTTGTTTTGAGGAAACTCCAGGACATCCAGTTTTGATACTTAGTTTAAATGGTTCTCATTTGAAAGTTGCTTTTTAAATTAAAATTCCCCCTAAGATAAAGTATACATTTTTATTATTATTCCTGTGTGTACATTATGGTTTCATCAGTGAATCACATAAATATTTTTTCCTGACTTCAGAAAATGGAAAATCCTGATGAACTGGCAGAACTTATAAATATGAATCTTGCCCAGCTTTGCTCACTTCTGATGGCTCTCTGGGGGCAGTTTCTGGAGGTCATTACCTTACAAGAGGAGGTCACAGCTTTGCTAGCACAAGAGCATCACACATTAAGAGTAAGTATTGACCCAGAGACCTTCATATGTTTGCTGGGACACATTGTTATGGCAATGTTTATCACAATGAGCCTCCAGATTACCATTTTTCTATTTATATTCTGAAAAGCTGGTTAGAATTGTAAAGGGAGCTGTTCCATTTCATTTGTTACCTTGTATATAATGTATAATGTTGCTGGAATATAATGCATAAAACATACTATTTATGTTTATGAACCAGGTAATTAATTGGTTTTTTTTGAATAAGAAATGCAGTTCAGAAGACAGATGGCAGGATTTGGAATAACATATATTTGTGCAGACTGATGTACTTTTCTGTAGGAGCCATGTCTTGTGCCCACCCTACATTTTACTTCTCTGCATTTAGGCTGCCTGCTTACATCATAAACAAAGTGTATTTCTTTCTGAATTAAGGATTTATGATGTTAATAAGTTTTGAGAAGTCTTTTACATGGGAATTTGTAAAAGAAGGGTATGTAAAATGATCAGGCATGTGTGTGTGTGTACTAACCCATCTGCAGTGCTGTTGGTCTGTCTGTGGGTGTGTGCAATTGCTCTGGGCTCTCTGCAAGCAGAACCACTGCAGTGCTCTTCCCATAGTGAAATATAACCACATATGGACTAAAGCATTGCTTTTCCTTGATAAATCACATTGTTTAGTGAGGAAATGGTGGTTGTGGAAATAGCCTGTTATAGAGAATAAATGGAATCTTTCACAAAGAATGCAAAGGGTTATTAGTTTGATGTGCTAGCCATAAGAAAGGTGTCATTTTATTGTCTCTCTACGAATCTTACCTTTCGGTGGGTTTTGTATAAATACTGGAATCCCTCAAATTAACTGGTGGAAGGTATGAAACAAGAGTACTGTTTCATTTAGCCTGCATTTGCATTCAGCTGCTGGTATGTTAGTGTTTGTAAAAATTTATATTTAGTAAAACCAAAGGAAGAAGTAATATATGAATTTCTACTGCTCCAGAAAAGATTATTATGTATTTATCTTCTTAAATGTGGTTCTTTTAAAATCTGTGATGTAAGTTATCCTCCTTAGGTCATAAATGCCTTAATTATTGAGTTTTCCTGCAATTGTTTTAGGGAGTATAAATCCAAGTATTTCACTGTACTATGGGAATTGAGACATTGCACATATTAAAAGTATTTCTGTGATGCTTTCCAGTTTGACAAAAATTCAAATAGGAGTTCCCTTCCTCCAGATTACACATCTGCATGCCCTGCATCATTATGACTTGCTGTTATACTCACTCCTTTTGTTACCTGTCACTGTACTTTGCAGATACTCTATAATCAGTCAAAGACTCAAGAGGAGATGCAAGGCATGGGTAATCCTAAAATCACATTTTTATTTAGTGCCTGATAGCAGAAAGCAAGCAGGCTGACTGAGCCAACTTAGAACCAACAATGTGATATTACTTCATTTTAAAATGGACACTTGTTTTCTGCACTCCAAGATTATATGAGTTTGAATACTTTGCAAATACATGTAATTAAAATATATGTAAGAAACCATTGCTCCACTGGGCCTCCCATGTGGCAGTAGAGCAGGAACTCATAATCCATAAATTCAGTAAACCTTTAAATGAAAAAGAGCTGCTAAATTTCAGCCTTTTCTAAGAGTGTGTTCAGTTGGTTTTGGACCTTGTTTTGCAATGCTTAGTATAATAAATTGTAACTTTTATTAATAGTATCTTGAGAATTTATATTCAGAGGGATTTTATAAACATACCTCAGGAAATCTATATTGATGAGCATGTTCCACTGGAGCCATTATCTGCACATACCAAGTGATGCAGGTTTTTTGGTTATTGGATTTAATTGACATTTAAAAGATGATCTACTGATTCTCCTATTTGGAGACTATATGTTGACATTTAGAGTCATGGAATTGTTAGGGTGGGAAAAAAAGACCTTTAAGGTCAAGTCAAACTATCAACCCAGCACCACCACATTCAGCACTAAACCAGATCCCCATGTGCCATATCCAAATGTATTTTGAACACTCCCACAGATGGTGGTTCCACCACTTCCCTGGGCAATCTGTTCCAACGCTTTACAACTCCTTCTGTGAAAAAAAAAATCCTAACCTAGACCTACCCAGCACAACTTAAGGCCATTTCCTCTTATCTTTTCACCTGGGACATGGAAGAAGAGACCAATTCCCACCTGGCTACAACTCCTTTCAGGTAGTTGTAGAGAGTAATGAAGTCTCCCCTGAGCCTCCATTTCTCCAGGCTGAAGATGACCCACTAATTCTCCTCTTAAGAGACTTAACCTGTCCTTTCTGGAATAAGAAACCTTTTTATTTTGGGAATGGGTATTTTGATGTGTTCGCAACTGGATGCTAAATCTCATTTTAGCTTTTCTTCTTGCAATATTTCCAGACTATACCTTCCACAGGAAATTTCTCACTGTTCTATTTATTAATGAACCCTTTTAGGGAGTGATTACCTGAGTGGTTAAGATACTTGTGTTGAAATACCCCTAGATAGGCCTGCCACCTTTATTTGGTCAAATGACTTTCACCCTCTTTGCACAGATGATTATAAACCAGGTATAAACTGGTCTATAAACTCTTTCTGCTGAAGAGTTGTTCATGTATTGAAATTATTATTTTAATAATTTTACTTATGTTTACTCTAGTGTTTCACTGTTTAACTGTTTTCAAATACTTGGAAAAGCCCTACATTAAAAAGTGAGGAATACTTTAAAATTGAACATCCACCTACTACATGGATCATACTGATCAACCTGATACGGTTTACAAATGTATTTTATTGAAAACACTGCTCAGAATATGTTAGTTGATATTACAAAACATTTGAACACTAAACTAGTTCATCTCTTTATTCTGTAGTGACATCTTCTGGTAGGCCTGAATATATTCTTCCAAAATTATTTCTTTCAGTTTGATTAGTCCTAAAATAGGAGAGCTGTAAACTAAGGTCTCTGACTGCTATTCGTAAATATGCAGACACATAATATGTATACCACAGCAGTTTTTATACACAATTCTTCTGTTCCCATTGGGAGGACCATAAAAACCATGCCTCTGGGAAGTCTAGAGATTAGGAATAGCAGCTGCAATTTCCTCCTGCAAAGTCCTTGTGGAGTCAGCCCAAGTCAGTGGTTCCTGCATCATTAGCAGAGCTGGCAGTCACTCTGGTTCTGCAGAGCCTGGTTAACAGTGTCCTAGCAAGTGCCTCAGTCCTTCAGTAAGTTAAGCACCTATTAAACATAATAAACTACTGTTGATTGGGGGTCTTTTCTCTCATTAATGAGCTCTTATGTGCTTTAGGAGCTTGCTTTCAACTAACTTTATACTCTTGCTATTCTATGTGGAGCTGTCTGGAGCTGGTATTGAGATTTTTTTCAGAAGCACTGGAATTACTTAACTACAAATGGGATTTATTGCAAAAGAAAAAATGCCTTCATCTTCCATGGGAGAGAGTGTAGTATTCTAAAGATCTACTAGCCATATAACTCCAGTTACCTTATGTGGTGAAGTGCTCTCATGTAAACTCAAAACTGCCTTGCTTGCTTCCTGGGAAACATCTGTGTTCCCATTTCTTGATATATACCACAGACATCTACTAATTTGGCAATGTTCCTGTAACTATATTTACCAGGAAGTGCTTGGTAAATAACCTGGTTGATTAGGATCTTTAATTATTTTTTAGATTGCTTAATTTAAAGTGATTATGTCCACTCTTCATGATGAATTGTTCTAAAATCTAGTTTTTAAGCAGTAAAATTATCTGTTAAGTCTATTGTATAACAGTCCCTCCTTCCTGGATAAGGGGGTGGGGATTATCTGAAAAAAATCATGTATTTGCAAGGTAGATGTCTGTTTAGAAAAGACAGCAGGAAAAATGCAGCAAATTACTTGGGAACATCAATTCTCATTCCACATGTGTCTGTATAAACTCATAACAACAAATTCTGAAAGAAAGCAAATTGAGTTCTGGCAAGAGTGAAGTTGCATTTACAAGTAACTGTTGAATTGTGTGCTTTCTTTTTACTTCAATGCATTTTCCATGACTATTCAGAGATGATGTTATGACTAAGATTAATTTCAGGTAATACAGTACAATAAATTCCGGGAGGTTGGGACAAAACTTTCAGTTTTTATTGCAAGTTAGAGATTGGGGGTAAAAATGTTTGTGATTTGGGATTGGGTTTTTTCTTAAGCACCTTAGAAAAAATTTTCCTCAGTTCTTCTTGTATTAATAAAACAAAAAGGTGTAGAAGCTGCAGAACTTAATCCAAGTGGTTCTCTCTAAAAGTATAGTGGGCAGTGTATCAGGAGGGAAAATCCCATGCAAGTGCTCATCTCTGAACAAAATTAATGTGGTCCTAAAAGTCTCATATTTGCCAGTTCATGGACAAGATTTCCAGAGAGCCATGTTTGTGCTCGGGGTGGGGGCAGATGCTGGGTGAGGCTCTGAATGAGGGAGCTGAGCTCGGTCATCCGCTTGTTGCCAGTTTCACACTGAAAACTCCCAGAGTCTGTTCAGGAAGTTCCGTCATTCAAGGGGAAGACACAGAGTATACTGAAGAAATAAAGGAGTGTAGGAGGTCAGGAAGTGCTTGGTAAATAAGTTATTGATTTGGTAGACTAACATGTAATTCTCCAAGTGGGATAGAAATTCTGTTGAAATTGATACAACCAAATTAATGTTAACGAACAAGCTGTTGCCAACAACCATTGCACAGCACATTCCCTTTGTTTTGCTTTTTTTAGATGCAGGTAATTTGGCAGTTGCAAAAATAAAATGCATATTGATTGAATTAGTATCTATGTAGAATATTGGAAATGTGAGAAATCTTGTACAAAACCTTTGGGGTTTCTAGATACTACATTTTCAGTACACTGATTATGTTTTCAATTGCAGGAAATTGCTGTATAATTCACATTCTCTATTTTAGCAGGTATTTGATGGTAAAATATTGATGGTTTAACATGTTTGATGGTAAAAAGTATACTCCCATGTGTTAATAAATATCACTTCAGTATTGTATTGTTTATTGACCTCAAACATACAATTAAGTCTTTAATACAGTGCTTATGATTAATATACATTCTGTTACTGTCTTCATAATTTCCAGCTGAAATCTTTGCAAACTAAAGATTGTTTTGCAGAGTAGTTTACTGTGGGCTAGAGGATACTTACAGAAAGTTTGAAACACTCCTCTGTATTTTGAGATGGCAGAATATCTAATGGGTTTCTGCTTCTGAAGGTAATACTCAGGCTTATTCAGAAGTGGGAATTGAAGAGTCATTTCCTTTCTTCCAGTTGAAAATTCCAATAGTATTTTTGTGCATTATTGTTTGAACCTGATTTGGATGATTGATTTATTGGAAATAAAATTTTCAGCAGGCAGTTGAGTCTAATATAATTCCCAGTTATCCAGAGCACAAATTAAAATTGTTTCAGTCACTAGTCTTGTCTGTGTCACCCATCCAGAATGAACAACTTAAAAAAAAAAAAGTAACTGTCTGTATTATACATACAAATGATACATTGATGCATAGGAATGCTGGTGGATTTTTGAAAATTATTTGTAAGGTAAAATAAGCTCTACCTTCATTTGTGTCTTGCAGGTGCGCAGATTTGCTGAAGCATTCTTTTGCTTTGAGCATCCTAGGCAAGCTGCTCTTGCCTTTCAAGAACTACAGTGAGTAGCCTTTGAAATTGCACAGTATATAGCATGTAGTACTGTTACTGTATAGTTTGTGTTGTGTAGAAGTAGCATTGCAGAAATACATAAGAAATTAATGAGAAACTTTTGTTCTCAATATAGATTTAAAGTACTGGTAGTTATAGAAGAAGTTATTAAATAATCAATCTATTAATAATTAATTAGTAGAAAAGCTTCTACTAAAATGAATTAAACTGTTGGTAATTTCTGTTAATGTAAAAATAAATAGTTCTGTTGTTTTCATGGAGGACTGCTTCTTTTTTCAGTGCTCAAAGTCATCTACAGGTGTGTGCAGCTATCAAAAACATTTCCTTCTGCAGTTCTCTTCCACCCCTCCCTATTGAATGCAGTGAACTAGATGGAGATATGAACTCCTTGCCTATTATCTTTGAAGATCGGTATTTAGATTCAATTACTGAAGGTAAACACAGCTCACAGTACAATTTCCTTTTGAAGAAATTAGCAAAATTATGTAAAACTTGAGTATTTTATTATAAATTTCTTGGTGGCTTTAAAGAACTACATTTACTTGATAGAATATGGGGTTTTACTTTAAGTGTAGAGGATGTGTAAAATTCTATAATTGCTAGTGTGTTATAGCATTACTTATCTGCATAATTTTAATGTAAACATACTTTCTCTTTTCCCCCTTTTTCTTTGAAAGATTTGGATGTACCCTGGTTGGTAGCTCAGAGTGTTCCAAGGGCAGAGTCCAATAAACTGGATAAATTAGAAGCTGAAGAAGGTTTTGTTGCTGGTTTTAGTAGCCCAGAACTCAAAATGAGACCTGCTGGTGCCTCCGTCTTTTGGCATTCAGAAACTGAAAAGATGCTAACAAAAACCTTCAAAGGGAAAAATGAAGATACAAATAAATCCAAAGCAAAGGTTGCTAAGCTCATAAAAACAATGAAAGCTGAAAACACCAAAAAAGTCGTAAAACAGAACTCAAAGGACTCTGTGGTGTTAGTAGGATACAAATGTTTGATAAGTGCAGCACTGGAAAATGCCTGTAGAAGGTTAGAGGGCGAGCCTTCGTACAGTGCTAACGAGGGGCTGGACCCTGGAGTGGGTGGAATTCCTTGTGATACAAAGGCCTGCATCAGGCAAATAACTCCAAGAGACCTTCCATTGATGCCATATGAGGAAATGGCTGTCAAGACTGAAGGTGACCAACCAGGTCCCAGTAGTCCTGTGCACTGTGAAAATGAGGCTATTTTTGATAGACTGACCATCTCCCAGACAGGTTCTGGAACTGCTCAAGCAGATGGTGCTTTACAACACAGAGGTACACTTGAAGATTGTCATGGAGATCAACCAGCTTCCTCAGGAGTCAGGACAACTGAGGTCAAAGCAAGTGATAAGAATCTTTATGAAGAGGAGAAAGGAGTGGCTCATACTGGATCGTGGGCTAAGTTTCCACAAGATGAAGAGCACAAAGAGAATTTGTTGACACCCAATATTCAGTCTTCAGGATCTGGAAACAAATTGAATTTGGGAGAACAGGACCCCATGCCTGAAAAGGAAGAGGTCCATGAGAGAAACTGTCAGCATACCAGTGACATCTTGACAAAAATGAAAAGCGATCCACCTACTCTTTCAACAAAAGAAAGTCAAATCTCTGCAAGTGGAGACATGACTAAATTACCTGATGTTAGTGTGACATATGCCTCTTCTAGATTTTCAGATTCAGGTGTAGAAAGTGAACCAAGTTCTTTTGCAACTCACCCTAACCCTGATCATGTTTTTGAAAATGTTCATGGACAAAGTGCACACAATGGTGAGAGAGCATTTCCTCAGCCTTTACTAAAACCAGACTGTGCAATAAAAAATACAATCGAAAGCCATTGCACTGAGAGTACAAGCGCTGTAAGTGAAATACAGTCATCCCTGACATCCATAAATTCACTTCCTTCAGATGATGATGAGCTGTCACCTGATGAGAATTCAAAGATATCTGTTGTACCTGAATGCCAGCTAAGTGACAGCAAAACAGTATTGGATCTAGGAGCAATTGACTTGCCAAAATGTGATGACAGTAAAACATCAAACACCAACTTGCAGCAACAGCTTGTTGTGTGTTCAGAGCACTTGGATAACAAAACTCCCTCTATACATTCCTCACTCTCAGGAAAAAAAGATTTGTTACACCCGGTTGTTTCAGATGAGGACACGCCTACTGATGTGGAAAGTTACAGCCCACAAACAGGCCCTGGTGCAACCTGCAAGGACCCTCAGGACCTTGAAAGGCCTCCTAGAGCTGCAGAAGAAACAGTTAACTTGTGTTTGGAAACAACTTGTATGGGTGAGCCATCTGCTGTTTCAGGTTCTTCATCTGTAAATGCAGCAGTTAAAAAAATAAACAAAGGAGAACATAATGAGCCTTTAGAACTAAAGGGCACAACTGAAGAACTGTCAGGAGCTAAAAGTGAAACTGGTACAGATAATCCTTCTCCAACTGGTAGTGCTGACATGGTAAAGCAAGGGCTTGTTGAAAACTATTTTGGCTCTCGGAGCAGCGCAGATATTTCAGATATTTGGCCTATGAACAAGAGCAATCCTGTTAGCCCTCAAAAGGAAGCATATGAAAAACAAATTATTTGTTCTTCCCAACAAGATGAGGAGGAAGAGGAGGATCAAGAAATGATTGAAAATGGGTATTATGAAGAAACCGATTATAGTATATTAGATGGAGCATGCAGTGCTGACCAGGATCATGGCTTAGCTGGAGAGAGAGTCCTGAGATCTGAAATGATTGACAGTGGACACCTGCAAGACATAATGCCTGTGCCTCCTGTCTGTACTCCTGGCTGTTTGTCTTTCCCTTCTTCTCTAAGAGACTCTCCCTGCAATGTTACCTCTTCTTCAAAGAACAAATCTGATGCAATTACACAACAGCCAGGCAGCACATCCTACAGCTCAGCTTCAGCTGTTTCCTGGTATGAAAGCTCCCCAAAACCTCAAATGTTAGCGTAAGTGATTGTTTTAAAACAAGCTTTTTACTTCTAGAAATTATGTTAATATAATAGAGAAGGGGAAAAGAAGCATGGTTGGGCTTCTGGGTAGAATGCCCCAGAACTGTGGCTTGTGGATTCAGCATGCCCAAGTAACAGCATGTTCTAGATGTTCAGATAAAAAGTGTCTTAGCACTACACTTCTATGAGTTATCTTGTAGTTTCATGTGGTTTGAAAAACAAGCAAAACAGGATTTTTCTTTGTTATGTTTAAAAAATAATCATCCAGCTGAAGAATGATGTTGTAAAAAATGTTATGCTATTGAGCATAAAAATGGTGTTTTATGAAATAGGAATTGTTAAAATAGCCAACTTGGCAAAATATGACTTTAAAAACATAAATCCAAAAAACATTGTGTAACTGGTTGTCCATCAGATTAGTTAAGTGAAGCAAATGCATAATGCAAGCTATGGTAATGGCCTTATTTTTAAATCTTAACTCCAAATATCAAAAATGTAACACCTCAGAGACCATAGTGCTCTAAATTACACTGCAGTTTGGAGACCAGGAAAGCCAAATTTAAAGGAATGTCAGGGATCCCAGATTGTACCTCTTCTTGCTGTAAACATAGGAGTTTCCCTGATAAACTCCTGCTGCTAAATAAACATGTGAAGCAGCAGTTTATGTGTTGTATTGGAAGTAAAATGTTGCAATGACAGAAAATTTAAAAGAGAGGTAGAAACAAATGCTGAGCAGGTGGAAGAGATAAAAGACCAGATAGTTCGTGAAAAGCAGCTTGAGAACAGAAAGAAGGAGTAAGCAGTCAGGTGGAGGAAAACAGGTTAGAAGTGGCCAGAAAAGTAGCTTCTGAAATACTGTATGGTGGTACTGGTGTGCAATGGGAAAGATGAAGAGCAGAGACTACTCAGGCTGTTCTGTAACAATAAAACGGAGCTTGGAATAAAATCAAGGACTTGGCTGTAGGAAAAGCAGAGTCTCCTGGAATATGAGATAACTGTGAATCCAGAGGGTATGGTCTGCTCATAAAGAACCACCCTTGCTGTGTTCAGGAAACATGCCTTGAGTACAAACTTGAGTAGCTTCTGTTGCAGAGTGATAAGAGCAGCTGTCAGCAGTGGTTTCTGTTCAGGCTGACTTCATTGAGGCCTGCTCCTGCCAGTTAGTGAGGAAGGAGCTAAAGATAAAGCAGGGAAAACAGAAAACAAAAGGTGGAATGGGAGGGAAACAGTGAGCAGGCAGAAGAGGATGGGGTACAGCGTGACACCGTGAGGGATCATGCAGAACAGATGGATTAAGGAAGCATAAGAAAGGATAAAGCTTTATGTGCTGCAGGGAAACTGATATGCAATTAGGAAGGCCATGCACAAAAACTAAACAAAGTGGAAGAAAGGGAGGAAGAAACCCAAGAAACCCAATAGCATGTGAGGATCTCAGCTATTAAAAACCTTATAGGGTATGCCTTCATAGAATAGGTAAAAGATCAGAAGTCTGGATCTGGCTGTTTGGGAAGCAAGTCAGTTTTTCAGCCTACCACAGGAACCTTATGGGGAGACATTACAGCACTGACTCCAGCTCTCTTCTGACCTAAGAAATAGGCTTGGCAAGAATTATCAAAAGTCAGTGAAAATCTTAATCTTGACTTCCACTTGGTTATAATTTCTATAATTTTTTTATTGTGTGGAAACAAAGCTGTTGTATTACAGCGTCCTGTGTGGGTCGCTGGAGGTGAGAGAGAGACGAGAATCTTGTTTCTTGATCAGAAGGCTGGATTTATTGATATATGATATATAATACATTATAACTGTACTAAATAGAATAAAGAGAGAAGTTGCAGAGGCTGCTAAAGCTAAGCTAAGAAGAAAGAAAGAATCTATAACAAAGTTGTGTCCAGGGACTCTGTCCCCAGCTTGTTCCTGTGATTGGCCCTTAATTATAAACATGGGAACATGAACCAATCACAGGTCAAAATAGGTGCATCCTATTGCACTCCACAGCAGCTGATAACAATTGTTTACATTCTCTTTCTGAGGCCCTTGCTTCCCAGAAAATGCAGAAATCTGAAAGAAAGGATTTCTGTGAAAAAATGTCTGCGACACTGTTGCTTGCTTAAGACCACAATGAATGTGTTATCTTTAGTGGTTTCAGAAATACTTGAGAGTTTGCAAAGATGAGAAGAGAGTAGAACTTGAGATATGGTTTTTGTTACAGAGGAAAAGGGGCTGTAGGAATCTGCAGTAAAAATGTTCTGAGGAAATGGCTTATTTTGTGAAAATAGTAATTTGATAAATATCTTTTCCTTCATATTAATTACATAGAATACAAAGCAAAATGACAGTAGAAAACTGTATCTTGGAAGACCCCACATTTATCTAGCAATAGTAAATGTATAATAAGTATTTTTTTGTTCCAGTTTCCTACAGGCTAAAGAAGAATTGAGGCAACTTAAACTTCCTGGATTTATGTATAGTGATGTTTTCCAACTGGCTTCTTCGATACCTTATTTCAGTATGGAAGATGATGAGTGTTCAGAAGAAGGAGTACATCTTATAGTTTGTGTCCATGGCCTAGATGGTATGCTGGGAAATGTGATATTGTACAAGAAAGCAGTTCAGATTACCAGTGAGATTTTGCTTTGGGCATTCAGACTCTGAACTGAACACCTGAAATAGGCTCAGTGAAGGGAAAGGGAATCTGACATTGTACTGCTACATTTGACAATGTGTTTTCTGTCTTTAATAAAACTTCCCTGCACATAAATCTGTTTAATGCCACAGTTCACATCAAGTGCATCTTTCAGTTTTTTATGTCATAAAGGAATTTGTCCATGTTGTGGTAATAGAATGGAGTTACTGACAAAACTGTTTTCTTTATAATTGCCGTCTTGTCAAAAAAAAATGAAATATGTGCATCTTGTTAGGAAAAAGAAATAGTACATGTAAAAAGCACAGTCAAGTGTTTATGAAGTTTTAAAAGGTTAAGTCACTGAATCACAGTGTGGTTGAGGGTGAAGGGGATCACTGAAAATTGTCTCGTTCAACTTCCTTGCTCAGAGCAGAGTCTACAGCAGATTGCCCAGGATGCAACCCAGCTGGGTTTTTGAATATTTCCAAGGACAAAGATTCTACTTTGGTAGAAGTGAGAAAAACCTCTTTTTAATTGAAAGAGTTATAAAAGTTTAAGTAGCTTGAATATATTAATCTGCTTTTAGTTCAAAGCATAAATGTATATTAAGAAACAATAGCCCCTCTAGCTTTTGTGCATTTTTGAGACACTTCTTAAATTAACAATATAAGGAATCACAAGAGGGCAGTAGAATAGAGTATTGGACTGCACCGACACTGCACAGGCACCTTCTTCATTTTTCAAATTCCTAAGTTAAAAAAATAAAATAACGGCATAGTTTTTCTTTCCTCATTTGGGCAGAAAATAGCCTTTGTTAAGTACTTTTAAAAACAGGATTCAGAGGTATTCCCTCTTACTAGTGTAGATATTCTCATGCTATTGCATGTAGAAGCAGCACAAAAGTTAATTTGACCAAGAAGCCGGTTGTTAAAAAAACATGTGTTTGAAGCCTTAGGAAAGTCCACATAATTAGAATTTTCTTATGAAATGGCAAACTTATACAAGCTATTTCCTATAAATGACAGATGTAAATAAAAATCCTGAAGGCAAAAAAGGCTACCTTTTCTTCAAAAACATCCATGACTACTGTCGTGGGTTGACTGATGTGGAAAAATCTTCAGGATACTAGTTAAACTAGCACTTGTTGTTTTGGGTACCACAGTATCTAAAGTATCTTTATCTGCTGATAGTTCACTCTGCCTTTTCATTTTATGAAATACTCCTTCACTGAATTCTTTAAGCTCACTTTGAGTTCTTTAAATTGCTTTATCAAAATTACTTAGGTTTCCAAGAATGTGATGTTCACAGTGCTATGTATCAGTTGGAGGCTAAGACAGAATCAAACAAGACTTCCTACATCCTTGCTTTTTTAAAAGTGTTTGCATCAAATGTCATTTTCATAAACCATTTTGTCACTTAATTTGACATTGTAGTTTATCTTTCAAAGTCTCACTGAATTTTAATTAGGGCTCAGGCTATAATTAGCTGTGTTTAAATATAAAGCTGTGCCAGAGATGCATTTCAGTATTCTGAGTGCTTTTATTGCAAGTTAACTTTGCAGAATCCAACCTTTGATTGTTTTTCTTTTGAAGGTAACAGCGCAGATCTAAGATTAGTGAAGACTTACATTGAGCTAGGGCTGCCTGGAGGAAGAATTGAATTTCTTATGTCTGAAAGGAATCAGGTATTTGCCAACTAAAAAAGAATTTTTGTAAAACTATGAACAGTGTAAACCTTCAGAGACATTTATTTAATTGCACTACTGTGATTACCACATTTTGTGTATTTTTATTGTATTCTCACGGAATCCATGATTTGATCTGTGCCTTGTGTCAAAGTAATTACAAAATCTTGTATGGTATTGAAGGTAAATATTTTAAGGGGTAACATTTGTTACTACCAATATGTTGTGTGTACTGCGCCTCCTAAGTTCTCAGCATAAGCAGTTTGGATTGGGGATAAAATATGCTCAGTACTAGTGGTAAAAATGGTAATAGTGAAAACTCTTGGTGTGGCAAGAGGGGAGATATGTTATTTCAGAGGATCTGAGAAATACAAAATTCCTGCTGCTTTTTCTTTTGTCAGCATTCTGCAAGATCTACATCATAACACTGAACAAATATCAAATTACCTCTTGTGTTAAACTTCTGTGAATTTTATTATTTTCTTATGAATTAAACTTGCCTAAGCACAAAAGACCAATTTTTACTTTTTGTCTATGTGTATGTGTGTATTACATATTGTATCAGACATACTTCAGAGATGAACTAGAACAAAATCTTGTCAGTGGCTCAAACAAAAGCTTCATTACGTGCACAAGCATTTTTCTGGCAGTAGCTGCTGGGATGCTTTGTGAAACAGGCTGGACAGGCACCAAGCCAGGCTTTCTCTTCTCTAGCCCTATGGTTTGTGTCAGTCAGCAGCTGTGAGACTTTCTGATTTGTGGATTCCACTGAGCCTAATAGCTGCTGACAGACCTTTTCTCCTTAATGTTGGCTGATTCTTTTTGAATCTTTTTACTTCTGTATCCATAGCATACAGTTGAGATTAATTCTATTAATAATTCACTTACAAACAAGGAAATGGAAGTAATTTACCTTACAGGTTTTTTTGGAAAAAATACTTGATAATCATTCCTCATTCACTGCTTCAGTTTTTATAATTTTTTTTATCACATATTTTATAAGCAAGTACAATTTCTCCCTCAAGAGGCAACTGAAGAGACTTAGTCCATTTATTATTTCTTACAATTAGACGTGAAAAGTTTCTGTTCTTCCATGGTGCCCTTCCTGGCCCGCTTGAAACTTCTTGTCATTTAAACTGAATGATCAGAACTAGACAGGGCATTTAAGATGACAAAATGCTATATTGCTATTTTCTTTCCTTGCTTTCCTAACATGCTGATTATATGCAACACAGACATGTAGATTATTGTTTGCTTATACAGTTAGGGCTGGTTTTCTCTGTGTAACATGTGTTAGCATTTCTTGCCATTTTATCACCCAGGCATGCAGTAGTATAAGATTCTTGTGAAATTCTGGTTGGTTCTAGATTTGACTACTCTGGATATTTAGATTTGTCTACAAAGTCGTTTTTCATCTCTTTCTTTCCTTTCCCAGATCATTTACCAAAATGTTGAACACTACAGATTTTAGCACAGACCCTTTGGAACTTGTGTTGAAAAGTTCTAGGCAGGCTTTGCCTATCTCTTGTAATTTCTTAACTGCTGATCATTGGAGAGAATCAGCTATGAACTGAGGATAAGGCCTTAAGGATTTTGTTTGTTTGTTTGTTTCATTTTGATTAACTGGTATTACTGTAGGCTGCTGTTGCAGTAATTAACTCATCTCTATTTCATGGGCAGTGTGATATAATTCTGAATATGCAGCTTGGTTCTGTTTCACTACAGCTAATCTTAAGTGTAGAGAACAGCTTAGAAGTAAGGCTGGGTGTATAATGTTAAGATTTGTTTTGGTGTTTTAGAAGAAAGTAGTCTTACAGTAAAATGTGTATCACTTTATTCTGTGTTACAAGAAAATGACATGAAAAGTTTATAATAACTAGCTGTAGTGTTTGTATTCAGAGTTAATATCAATGCTTTTATTTGTGTGCTGTTGATCAAAACACTGGGGAGTAAGAATTCAGACTGAATGCAGAATGCATATTGCTGCATTGGAAAATACAGTTATTATTTTTTATTTCTTTTATTTTACAGAATGATACCTTTGCTGATTTTGATTCCATGACAGATCGCCTTTTAGATGAAATTATACAGTATATACAAATTTATAATCTACCCCTTTCAAAAATCAGGTAATATCTGTTCTATACTATTTACAGAAATAAACTTAAAACTAGAGCCCTGGGTTGTTTTAAACTGTGATGCTCAGGAGCAGGTCGAAAGAGAGATGAGAAAAAGCAATTTGGGATGGGGGAGGAGTAGGGGAAAGGAGGACAGTGGAGAGAGAGGGAATTGCCAGATGAAGGAAGACTGAACAATGTTGTAAGCTCATCTGCTGGTGATTTTAGGGCAGAGGTTAAGCATTACATGTAAGGAATTGCTGCCTTGTGCTTCCACAAATTCTTCATAATAGAGTTCTGCAGAAAAACAGATGGTATTTTGAGAAAGTCAAAGGAACCTGTAATAGCACTATGCCAGGATGAAGTTAGCTTCCTTCTGATTCTACAGTCCCTTCACCCAGTATGACATGGCAGACTGTCTTGTCACTCCTACAGGGCACTTTCATCTTACCTGTGACATTGAAGGGCAGCTGCATGAAAATATATTTCATTATTTTTTATGTTTTCTGATTGCTTCATCTGCTAAAGAACATGTTTTACATCTTATTAGAGGGCTGACCACAGTCCATGCACTCCTGTTTTCTTTTACATTTACCTCCAGGGAATGCTGGTTGCATTTATTTTTTCAAACTAGGGTGCACCATTTGGGCAGACTACCTTACAAACTCAGCAGTGTTGCTGGAGTTAGCTCATCAATAGATGAAAGGACCTAATTCAAGCCTGACTTTATCAATTTGTTTAGGCACCTTCAAATTATACATCCAGAAGGTTTTTTGACTTGCTGGTCACATGTGTTTCTGAGAAGTGTGTGCATTCACATGTGTTTGGTAGGCCTTGTTCAGCTGGAGGAAACATCTAAAACATTTAAACATAATCTCACTATTTAAACAACTGTTTCTGTTTTGAGACAGGCAAGATCTGACATGCTTAATTTTGTCTAAACTGTTGATTTAAAAATTTAAAAAGCGCTGTGTGATCATACTTTTGTTTGATAGGCTACATGGTGTAGCATACCCCTTGTAACACCCTTGGTCTGGGAGAGATCTGTAACCCACCAGCATACACCAGGATCTTCTCTCCCATGCTGCTGTCTGAAGGCTCTAATGAGCTAACCCACCCACTTATCTTCTCATTGTTTATACCTGAGAACTGAACTCTTGTTTGCTTTTGGTTTGCTTCTCTTATAAGACCTTGGATTTGTAAATATTCTTCAATTTTATTTGTTACTTGTCATTTGAAAGAAAAAAACAAACTTAGGAATTTTTATTTTAGTTTCCTTTTTAAGGTGTGTACTTGTTTTGGGCCCTACTGAAGCTGAAGTTTTCATTTCCCAACTTAAGCTTTTCTTATGAGAAAGTTTACATGAGAGAGCTGTTAGAAGGACATGTGCCTCTATGCAAGGCCTTGAAGGGCCGACCCAGAAAGCCTGGGAAAGTATTGATGAGAAATCCTCTGCTCAAGAAGCCAATGCTTTCCTGCCTCATTTTGGTTATGCCACTGTAAAAAACAGCCCTTGTAGTAGTTATCTGTGGTGTCCTGAATGATGCTGGTTTCTTTCCAAAAAATCTCCCCATCTCCTAAAGGAAGTGTTCTCTCTATGAGTGTTGCTCCATAACCAGTCAAAATAGACATCAGTCTCCAAATTTGTGGTTATGTATGGCAAAAAAAGCCAGCATCCTAAGATGGTCAGATTCTGTTTTGCTTAAGCAGTTAGACATCAGCATCCCAGGCTTCAGTATAAGGACAGTAATGTTCATGGTGAGAGTTCCAGCTTTCTTGGCCTTGGGTCTGGATAGATTAATTTTGTATTTCTATATGTCCAGTTGGCACGTATGCTCTTTTGTTTGTTTCCCATTTACTCTTTTTTCCCTCCCATTATCTCTGTTATCCCTAATACTGACTTTTTCTCCAAAGTTACACAGCTGTGCTCCTGCAGTGACCATTAATAGACCATTGGGGACCTCTGCCATATGATACCTGTGCCTACAGTCATACACACCACACCTCATTCTGCTGATACACTGCTCAGGCCACAAAGAATAACTACTTGTTATTAATAGAAACTGTAGTGGAACTAGTACAACTTTAGACCTGACTTGGTAGTTCACTGGCAGATGATTGTTGTCACAGCTTAAATAAATCAAAATCAGCTCAGGTCAAGATAGGTCCAGAGATGTTCTGAGATTCTGCCCTGTATTTCGATAAATGCAGAGTCTCATGCTCTCAGGTAATGTTGAAATTCTACTTACTGTGCTGCATTCCTGTACTGAGAAAAGACACTCCCTGTACCACTGGCATAGTGTCAGCTTCAGTAAATGTTTTTGGTACCTGCAGAGCTAATACCAGCTATTGCAGCAATTCACTAACACGTTCCTTCATCTCTCAACAAAATCTCTGTGCTCACAACAAGCATGGAGGAAGAATGAGCTGGAAGCTTGATTCAAAACAAATGCAATTTGCTTTATAAAAGAACTGTTTAATAAAGAACCACAGGAGGCTTTAGGTTGAGGGGACATCTGGAGGTCGTTTGGACCAGTCAAGCTAATGCCACCATCAAAGTTAATGCAACTTTGAAGCATGTCAAACTGCTCAGTCATACCCATTCCAGTTTTAAGTATCTTTGAGGATGGAAGTCCTGAGGTAACCAGGCAGCTGGGGAATAAAGCACCTGCTCTCATATGGTAGTTTCAGAAACCATTTTGCACATGTAAGGTCTTAGGTAAATTTCTGATGACTTGTATTGGACTCTGACCTCAGGCAGATTAATCAGCTTGTCATCCTCTTCCCTAAGTAACATTGGCTCATAAAAAAAACAACGAAAGTTTTTAATGCTATGCATATATTAAATCATCTGTTTGTTGTTTCAGCACCTCATTGATTATGAATCTTAATTGATTTTCTTCCTTCCATGAATTTTTATAGTTGGACAGGATTTTTTGTTTATTGACACAGAATAATGAGGTTTTCCTGTGTCTGATGTTCTAGTATGATCTGAATTGGTAGACTTGTATCATAAAGCATGTATAAAAACTGTCATTCTGTTAATTGCAGTGTGTTAATGATATATTTAGAAGATAGTAATATTGCCACCTAGTGTTCATTGCTTTTGCAGAGCATCCCACGAGTAAAATGGATTACATTCCTGTTTTACACTTTCAAGACCCTATTTGAAGGATTTTCCTTTTCCTCCCCTTTTTGATTTCAGCAATTTTTAAAACCTTTCTCTATTAAAAAACAAATTTAAGACTTATTGTGGGTTCGCCTAAGCATCTGAATTGGATCACAATATATTACTGTAACCTTTATTATATTTCTAAGGCTTTTCAAATTAACTACAAGTGTTTAGTCTTTGAGGTACATTCACACAGCTAATTGTGAGCTCCCATTTTTCCTCAAAATGGATCTTCCATGTTTCTGAAGTTTTGGTTAAGTATGCCTGTGCTCTTAGGGATGGTAGAATTGATAGATGGATTGCTCCTTTTTCACAGAAAATGCCCTGTGTTATGGTACAGTATAAGAGTTTCTTATCCCCTTATGACTTTTAGTAAATACTGTCTGAACTGTAGGAAAAGTGTCAAGAGAGTATCTCTGCTAATATTCAGATCTTCTTTAGAAAACAATCTGTTTTACTCAAAAGCAGTTACATCACACAGATCATCTTTGGGATCAACTCAATTTCTGCGCGCATTTGCTAATTCTTAAAGAAATCTGTGTTTTTATTGTTCTTGTGTGGATTTTTATGATGTCCTCCAGTGGAATAGTTTTAAATTTTAGTATTCAAGAGAGCAGCTCAGTGTTTTGTTTTGCAAATGCACTGCTGTTGTGCTGACACCACAGAGGATACATAATCTTTCATTTCAGAATTAGTTAGGCAAATATAGCAAGCTCAAGAAAAGGATTTCTCATACAAATAATATTGGAAATCTAGTAGTAAAAGCAACTGAGAAGAATATACATGCATGCTTAAACACTGTATTGATAATGTACAAAACCCCCTTTTCTGTTACAGAAATGCATAATTATTTCCAAGTTTAGGAGTTCCGGGTGGTTCTGCCATTCTATAACCAATTGTTTGAACTTTTTTAGTTACCTTTAAATTGGTATTTTCCAATTTTTAAACAGTCAAGTAATCTTTTAGCACTGTATTTTACACAGATGTTGCAGGAAGCTTTGTTTTGGCCACTTTTGTTGATGAATGTAGTGATACAGAGCAAACAGGAAGGATGATCCTAGAGGTATAATACCGCAGCACGTATGTGATCCAGCAGTGATAGTTCTACTGTACATAATTTTGGATGGTTTTCTGTTTTCACCATATCCTGGGGTTGCATCTGTAATGCAGGAAGGTACTTTTTCCTTCTAACTTTGTGAGTCCGGTCTTCTTTAAGTCAGCGCCTAGTCTGGTGTGGGCCTGATCTCAGCAGGGATCTGTAAGCATAATAACTAGAATTGCTTGATTTTGTGGTGTCCATTTAAAAGAAATGCTTAATATAGGCTTGCATATATGACAGTAAGCACCTCACATTAAGTAATATTTATCTTTAGATACAAGAAAGTAAAGAGTTCCATCCGTCTTTCCCTTAAATTGTTTAACCAGGGAAACACCTAAAAGTATGATTGTCCTGACAGAGACATATTCTTCAATTGCTTGCTCAAACTGATAATCACTTCTTTTGGTCAGTCTGCTAAGCAGATCTGAGGTGGTGCTTCTGTTTTTAAATAATCAGGTTCATTTAAGCCCTATTAGGACTACCTTTGGAATCTGTCTCCACTAGATTGTTTCAGGAATGCTGATACATTTATCATATTGAGTGCCATCACATGCCAAAGTAATGATGATTTCAGTCATGCATGGCTCATAAAATATTTTCTTAATAGTTGGTGCTAAGGGAAATGAACCCAGAAATAATCTTGGATTTGGGTGGTAGATGCTGGGGGGAAGGATAGTTTGGTTTTGTTAGCTTTTCAAAAATGCTGTATTAAATATTTCTGGAGGAGTTCAAAACATGTTTCTAATGAGTTTGTGGAGCTTGAGAGACATGGACAAGCTATGCCTCCTGAATGACATAAAATACAGGTCTGAATGGAAACTTTTCATTAATTTTTCCTATGCCCTTTTAGCATTTCATGACACCAGTTTTCTTTTTCTCTGTGAAAAGAAAAAAAATCCTGTTATAAAATTCCATGTTCTATTGCTTTTTCTCTTTGACAGCTTTATTGGACACTCACTGGGTAATTTAATAATCCGTTCAGTGCTCACAAGACATCGATTTAAGTATTACCTCAACAAACTTCATACCTTCCTGTCTCTGTCTGGACCACATCTTGGCACCCTCTACAACAGCAGTGCTCTTGTTAATACAGGTGAATATTATTTTCAGTAGCTTTAGTTTAGGGGAAATCTTGTCTTTGAAATGAACTTAGCGATTTCATGTGGGGTGCACATTTCTGCATTACTGTGATTGTGACAAACTGCATATTTCACTGTCGTAAGCAGAGAGAAGGGTTATAAAAATAAAGTATCAATAAAAGTAGGTGCAAAAGGAGATTGGCTTAAGTGTTTTCCAGTATGTTTGGGTTAGATTTTCTGTTGCAGCATAAATAAATTCCAGTTTTAATCTGTTGAGCTGAATTTATAATAAATTGAATTTGAATATACTTAATCTGCCAAACAATTATATAAGATACATTAAAATAATTCTAAACTATTGTGTCTTTTCTCTCTCAAAAATGCCTTACAACCTGCAGTGTGTTTCTGCAGATGTGCATGGTGAGGGAGGCAAGATTTCCTGAAAAGTCAGTTAGCCACCTATTATTACTATTGACTCATAAAGAGAAATAGTACCAAACAAAACTTTCTACTGTGGCATTCCTGTGAGAAGATTCTGCTTCCTTTTTCCAAGTTACATTTATTGAGTTCCGTTTAGAAATTGGAGAAGTAATGCCTGTTGTTTTTTGAACATCAAAATGTTCTAATATTATACAAATTATTGAAATAGAATGTGTATATTCTGGCTAACAATACTGTATTTAGACTTTCTGGAAGTTATTTTTTGTGGGCAGGCATGTACATTAGTTGAAATAAAGGCCTTCATGTTTCATTGTGTAGATAGACAGGAAAGAAAATGAAAATTTAAATTTTTTCTGAGCTTGACAATGCTTACATAAAAAGTAAAATTAACATCTGAGAGACTGTTATGAACTCTACATACTATACTTGTGTTTAATTAGTTTTCATATTTTATTGTGGATCCATACTCATGTTGTACCTAACAATGCAGGACTGTGGTTTATGCAGAAATGGAAGAAGTCTGGTTCTTTATTGCAACTGACATGTCGAGACCATTCAGATCCACGACAGACATTCTTATACAAACTTAGTAAAAAAGCAGGTAAGCTTTGTTAATGCTTCCTATCTCTTAAAGGCAACTGTGTATAAATGTAAATATAAACTCCCAAAAAAACCCTTTATTTTCAAAAAGCTCCTGTTTCAGTTTTAATATTTAAGAGTTACTTAAGTCCTGTATTCTTCAAATAAAGTAAACAGTGAACCATTTCTGTTGCAGAGGTGGGATATTACTTTGAGACTTTCCTTCCTAATTAATGAGCAGAACTTGAGTGCAGCCACTATACCAATACATAAATAGGGCATTTTTAAAATATCTATGAGCCACTGGGTGACGAGTCAAGTACATTCCTACACATTTAGGATTATCTGTTCCTGTATATGCCTTTCTTATTTATACTATAAATCTTTTATTACCTCATTAAGATGGTCAGGGAAAACAAAACCTTATTTTCATAAAGGAAGGAGAAGTCGTACTTAGCATAATAGCTAAATCCCCAATTAGATTATTCATACCATATCATTCATACAGTTTTCTCTGGGTTGAATATCCTTATTTCAACTGTTGGCCAAGAATGTGTTTTGCCAGTGGGTAACGTGCCAGCAGGGGGGTAGTTTCTGACAGATGTATGTGAATGTGTGTCAGTCAAGCAGTTGTGGAGCCCAAGATGCTTGTGCTGTTTTGTGAAAAATCCAGGCACACTCCTGGATCAAAGTATTTCTAGGCTGTCACAGCTGGAATTTTGTCAAAAGCAACCAAGTACAAATATATGGGCAGGAAAAGACTGAGATATAGCTCTTGAGGTGCTTGGAAGAAGGACCTGGAAGAAGCAGAAAATAATAAGGAAGGAGCAAAAAGAAAAATTGTAAGATAGGAATATTGATCAAGAATTTATTTTAGAAAAACTTGGGGGTTTTTTTCCCTTCAGAATCTACCACAAAGTGATTTTGTTGATGATACAGTAATATTTAAAGCTGAATTGTTATTTAAAGGTGAAATCAATCTAGTTTTGCTGTCTTTCTTTGAAAAGAAATGTTTGAATATAAATAGACATTATGTGAGAAGTTACACACTGGATGCTGAGTAAGACTGTGGGACCCCTGCTAAGACATAACCAGATTAATTAATCAGTTGGCTTTAAAAAAATTCATATTCCATGGGTTTTGTGTGTATGTATCTCAACACGGCTAGAGACAGTGTCATTGGAGTACTATTGTCTGTTGTAGAAATGGGACACATTTTCTGATGGCAGACCTTTATTTGACAGGATTTTTGAAAGACCTGCATAGCATTGTCACCATCCCTCAAAGAGTTTAAAAAAAGACTGGATGTGGCACTTGGTGCCATGATCTAGTTGAGGTGTTAGAACATGGGTTGGGCTCGATGATCTTAAAGGTCTCTTCCAACGTAGAATTTCTGTGATTCTGTGATTGTCTCAAGAGTCATAATGTGCATTTCAGACTTTGTTCCCCATAAATGGTAGAAGGAATATAAAAGTCTTCGGGCTCAGTTTTTTCTTGCTTGCCAAAGAGATGGAAAGAGCTGTATTTTGGGCCACAGACTCAGCTACTCTATCTTGTTTCCTGGTCCTTCAGTGAGGTCAGTGTAAGGGAGAAGGAAAGGCTGAGGGAAACAGGAGAAAGAGATGTTAAAAATTAGTGATTTGAAATAAAGAGAAAAGAAATTAAGTTTTATGCTTCCCTCATAGAGAAGGAAGAAAGTTTTCCTTTGAGGGGTGAGTTAATATACTGTATGTACAATGTAGGTGTTGATGCCTTTAACTCTTGATATCTGTACAAGGCTTGCTTCTGTCCTGCCATCTCTCTCTTCTCTCAGTGGGTATACAGTACTGGCTGATCTTGACTCTCAGACACAAGGTGAGAGGCATTTTGGGATTCCCCAACTTGCACAATTCCTCTTTTCAGAATCTCAATACAGGGAACTTTTGTGCTGGTCTCAACAGTGATTCTAAACATAAGTCTTTCCAGAAGTCACTTAACCCCAGGGTACATGGAAGAGATTGACAACACTTTTGAGAAGTGCAGCCCTGAATTTGCAACTTCTGTTGATTTTTGTATCATAGAGTTAAATAGGGGTCTAAAATGAAGAAACTGTTGCTGCTTCATGTGGTGTCTTCTTTGGACATTGGCTTTGCCTCTTGGAAAATCCCAAAGGCAGCAAAACCTAAAACTTGCTGCTCAAAAGCAGGTGGTGCTTTTGAGGGTCAAGGTCTCAGCTACATAGTTGTATGGTGGCTTGTGACTCCAGATTTTAAATTTGCTGGAGAACACACATGTTAAACACATCATGTTGCTTAACCCCAAAATGGATAAAGAATAGGTAAACAGTAAAATTCACTTATGAAATACCCTATATACTTTCTTTGCTTCTGCTGAAGGTTTTGATCAAACACTTATTCATAATGAAAGATTGATGATACTTATGTCTAAAATATGATGTTCAGAAGGGGCTGTTCTAAGGCAAACTGTTTTCCTAAAGTGCTCCATTGTGTTTGGTCTAAAGCAGATGGGCAGCGCCAGAAATCTGCTGCAGCTTTCTACAGAAAATGTAACAATTCAGTGTCTTTAAGGGCTGTAACTCTGTCATTACTGGGGGTTCCTGCATTTGCATTGTTCTACTATGAGCACGCTTGTTCAGGAATTAGGAAGTCTGGATTTAGTTATAAAGGTTTAATTATACTTCAAGGTTGTTTTGGGTGAATTCTGCACCTGTGCTTGAGCTGGTTAAGCCTTACAGTGAGGCAGTGCCTTAGAGAGGCACCTGCACTGGGTGGGCTGTATCATGTGTGTGTTGGTCTAGGCACGAGTTGTAATGCAGCTGTTGTCTGAAACATCAGTGAAGACAAGGCACCATCCATCTTTAGGTGTCTTAAGCCATGTGGAGGCTTTGCTCTCTTCTGTATCGCCAGGAACCAACCACTGTATTCCCAAGAAACAAGATGAAGGTTTGAACCATGCTCAGTTTAATGGAAACTCTAAAACTGAGCCATGGCCGTGTCTGTTAAATATGTACAGAGGAAAGGCTGGTACCAAACAACTCATTATTTTGTAGCTCTACCTGTCAAAATTGGTTTTTCTCCCTTTTTGTGCAAGATGCTGTAATAAATTAGTGCCAAACATCAATTGTAAAATGTTTAATTATTCAGTAACAATAGATGAGAGGATTTGCTATAAGTGATACCTTTTTTCTTGTAGGTCTTCATTACTTCAAAAACATTGTGTTAGTAGGATCTCTGCAGGATCGTTACGTTCCTTATCACTCTGCTCGCATTGAGATGTGTAAAACAGCTTTAAAGGATAAACAATCAGGTAATAAATATCCACAAAATAAACAAACCACTCAGCTTAAAACCTCACACATATCAGTTTCCTCCCATTTAATTCTGGCTGCTTAACTGAGGCATCTCTATGATGTGTTAGAAACTTTGGGCTTACTTTGTAGTAGCAGTAGAGGGAGAAAATCCACCTGGAGGCTGACTTGCTTTCTGTCTCTGTCCTGTTCTGTTACATGCAGATGGAGATGAGACTGAACAGGTTTCTAGCTCACTGACTTCACTAATAGTTAGGTGAGATAGACACAGCTCTTGATGTACCATTTCATGAACAGGGAGGACAAATAATTTTGATTCTTGAGGATATCAAATTGTAGCATCAAGCCCTGGGCTGTATTTAGCTGTGGCTTAATAATAGCACTGGAAAAAGGTAATTTTTCCATAATCAGTTAGGGTCAGTTGCTGTACTTACTGTTTAGATATCCCAGCACAATTGCATTCTAGTATTATATATTGACAAATAACTTTTATGTAATATAATAAATTAATACTGATAAGTACATTCTCACTATAAATGTACAAATACTAAAATGCATAGCTTCAAATTATTTTTCCAACATTTCTAGAGGAAATTAAATTTTCTTTATATTCTATCTTAACAGAACCACAGCCTAACACATTTCATTACTTCTCTTACTCTGAAACGTGTTCATTCTGAGTTCAAGGTCAAAGAATTGTGTTAGTTTCTGGCAATTCGCACAGTACAACTTTTCTTTTCCTCTACAGGACCAATTTATGCTGAAATGATCCAGAACCTGCTTCTGCCAGTTCTTCAAAACAAGGAATGTAATTTGGTTCGTTATAATGTAATTAATGCATTACCCAATACAGCAGATTCTCTCATAGGGAGAGCTGCACACATTGCTGTTCTTGATTCAGAAATATTTTTAGAAAAATTCTTTCTTGTTGCTGCCCTAAAATATTTTCAGTAGAGAAAAGCATTGTCAGAGACTTGGTTATTACCTCATTAAAAGATGAATTCAAATAATGTGTGGTGTTTAAGTATAGCTGCAGCTGTATTTTAAGAGATATTTATACTTTTTATATGGAAGATAATTTATATCATCCACACTTAGGGCTTTTTAACATCAACTTTACTTTCTAGGTAATGTGACTGTGCAATATTTTTTTATTTTGTTCTTTTTACTTTTCTATTACTTTTTCTTAATTTTGGGTACCTAATTATTTGGAGATTAAAGCACAGTGTGTACTTTTGTTTGGTTGGTTATTGGCTTTCAGACAACAGAAGTCGATATTACTTGGCTACATTTTACAAGAGGCTTTAGATGCCAAAAATAAATTGGATTTTAAAATTCTAACAATGTCTTATGTGTTCACTTGTTGTATTTTAGCACTGTAGGAAGTTTAACTGGAAACACAATGAGCTGCTAAAATACCGGATATTTGAAAATTACAGTATTTGAAAATTATTTGAAAATATCTGCTACAGCTTAACAGTTTTCTAAAAAAACATTACTGTCATTGTTAAATATGTTATGCCTGTGGGAATACATTTTCTGCTGATCTCAAAAACATGTTAGTTTACATACTCAAATTTTAAGACTGGAACTTTTGTTTTCAGAATTAAATGGCAACTAAGGATATTAAATGTTCAATGATAGCTGCCTTCAAATAATTGGGATTTTGCAAACTGTATTAAGATGGTTCCTTACTCTGTCTGTTCTTCAGATGAACATGGACTATTTTACGCGGACTTCCTTGTATATACTTAAAATAAGTAAATGTTATAAATTTCTGCAATACTTTTATGAATTTAAACAATTTTTAAATATTGTTAAAATGTTTTATTGACTATAAAGTATTGTAAATATAAATCAATACATCTTCAAATGAGACTATTGTAAACTTTACCTGTTTAGTGACACAGATAAAATGTTTTTGATATACAGGAATGTTAAAGATCCGACTTTCTACTGGTGCTGAATAGCATTGTTTGGTTTCTTCTTCCTTCCCTTTTCTCTGTTTCAAACAATAGCTCACTAAAGGTGGGGGAAAAGAGTTATATGTGCATTCACTAATTGTACACTAATTGTAATGAACATTTTTTGAAAAATATAAATTTGTTGTATAATGCATGTTTATTTTTAGCATTGTGTTATTGCATCTGGTGTTAATAAAATGAAAAAATTACTCTAATGAAAGCAATTAAAGAAACTGAAATGTTCTGCTAATTACCAAAATTCTGGGGAGGCTTTTTGTATATAATTAATAATTTTGTACTTTTGAAATTAATATAGCAATAATAGTTGGAAGTGATTCTATATATATGAAATTTCTTTAATAATAGATGAAATGATATTGCATTGGATATGGAATGTTGTATAATTGTCTTTGTAATATATAGGAGGAGTTCCCTATAACTTAAAAGATGCTGAAATGAGTATCTGAGCATCTGCAGTTCAGCACTGTATATACTGCAGAGTATTTTATTAGTGTTGTGTTAGGCAAGTCCTTATGAAACAAAGATATCTTTAATACATTCGCACTATAAAAATGCCTATTTTTGTTTTTAATTTTGTATTATGATGTTGCTGTTAAGCTCTAAATGTTTAAATTATGTTCTTGTATCTCAACTGTCTTTTATTTAACATTATTATTGGATTTGGCTACTGGCTCAACTTTGAATAGCTGTTGAAGGGAGCTGAAGTTACAAAATGTTCCTTGATTCACAATTCAGACTTTAAACTGTTCTGTTTAAGAAACAAGTATTTAAATGGTTCTGTCACTATTGAAAAATGTCTGTCTTGCTTTCTGTCTCTGGAAACCAGAACATGTAAAGCATGCTTTTGTGATCAGGAAAGCAAAAGTATCATGACAGAAATATCCACTTTTTTTCTTTTTTTTTTCTTTTTGGGGGGGAGGGCAGTGGGGTGGTAACGTAACAGTAGGTCCTGTCTATTTAAAGCAGTCTGAATTAGGTTTGTTCTTTGAGGAAAATGGATGGTGCAGGACATTGTGTGATATTTTTGTGTAAGTATCACAAGGAACAGGGCATTCATTCTCTCTTCCTTAATTTTTATTGCCTACTCCATATGTGGTGTGGTAGCCCTCTCAGTACTGTAGCTTGTGTGAGGGCTGTTTGACACCCCAAAGTCCCCAAGGATGTGCCATCTGACCACAGTGAGAGGCGTGGTGACCCCAACATGTCCTTGAAGCTGAGGAGGTTCCCATGCACTCACAGAATGTGTGGTCACTTGCAGTTGCTCCCTGAACAACACATGCAGGCTGGGATACTGTGGACAACTGTGCATGTGTTGCCTGGCATTTCCCCCTGCTCCTGCAGTGTTCCTAGACCTAAATACAGACCAGTGTATTCATAAGTCAGTGTCATCTGATGCAGCAGAAGCTCCAAAGTGCTGCTACTCACCATCTCACCACTCTTCTGTTTGAATGAGGGCTTCATCTTCCTTTAGAGATAGTGACCTCTCCTTCATGGAGGCATCCTGCAGCTGCTTCAAAGAGAATTGTGCTGCTTACAGAATGAGAGGTAAGAACTGAGGTCTTAACATTCCTTTAACTGTCAGCCTCTTGTTCCCTGAAGGCAGTAGGCTGGTGCTGTTACTTCAGAAAGCTCTCAGTGATGTAATGAGGAGATCACTGCATAAAATGACATAGTGTCTGAACCTCTGTTTCCATGTTCTGCATATAAATTAATTCCTTGGGTTGTGTTTGAATCCTTGATACAAACTCAACTTTCTCTCACTGTAAATCTAGGCATTGCAACAACTTTGGAAAAAGAGTTCATATTATACTGGAAATCACCAGGATTTGCAACAGAGTCAAGAGATTTGACATTGATGGAAAACTTACTCTGTAACCACGAAACAACCTTGATTCCAAGCTGGTTTTATTTGCTTAGCCCTGACCAGGTGTGGTGTTCAGATAACCAAGGTTCTTGACATGGTCTCAGAGGCAGAGGGGGCATTCAGGCAGTATCAGTGCTGCCCAGGACAGTGCTGCTTGTGGTGCTTTCCAGGTAGTCTCCAAGACCAGTACATCTGGCTCATCTGAACTGACCTGCTGCAAGCTTTGTGCTAGCTGTAAGTCTTTTATTTCTTTTATTCCCCACTTTTTAGAACAGCAAAGCTAAATACAATATTGTTTCTGTCATCTTGCAAAGGAAGCTGCAGTGCAAGAGATAAATGATCAGTAAACAGAGGAAGGAAAACAAGAAAACAGTCCATTTAATCACAAAGTAGAAAACTCCTGTGGTGTATGCTGCAGTTGTTTTTACCAATGTTAAGATGTATTACCTCCTTAGCCAAAAGATCTAGGAATGAATAATTCAGGAGTTACAAGTGAATTTTTACAGCAATACAATAAAGATGAGAAATATGTTTTGATAACAGTTAATTTTTAGGTGGATAAACAGTACCTCAGTAGTCTTTCACTGCTTTCATTCTTATCATTTGAAATTCAACATGCTTGTACATATGATGTATGCACACATGTATGATTTCTCATGGCATGTGTTAAGCAGTTTAGGAGCACAGCTTACTTGGTGTCTGCAGACAGCTTGGTAAGTTCTTTTAAGGGAAGCATTTCATGTTTTTATTGTACTGAAGACATAAATAATAAGTTCTCTTGAACTTCAATAAGATCTGTTTAGGTTTGCTCCTTGCTGCTTTCAGGCAGAGCATTTTTTTTCTGCATTTGTCTTTATTTTCTCTGATCTAGAGGCCCAGCATCTTGCTGTTAGAATAAAGGAAAGGTTTTCCATTATTTTCAGTCTCTAATGTCTAATTAACCATGTTATAAAAGGCTGATAGGGAAAATGTCACTCGTAAGGCAGTCAGTTAAATTTAATTACTTTCAGTGTGTAGGCATTGCCAGATGTAGCTCCAATAAACTCCAGGAAGTGCTGCTGCTCTTTAATTTACCAAGATTTACTTACTTAAAGCTTTCAGATGTGAACAAAAAATGCTATTTTAGATTCAGATTTCCAAGTTATCATCTTCAGGTTAGTATTTGTGGATAGTGAATTCTGTTTTATCTAAGAACACTGTCAGCTGGAGAGGTTTAAAAAGTGACAAAAACATTAACTGTACTTAATTATGTACTTATTCATGGAGCTCCACTCCATGAACTCAGGTGTTACTTATCCCAGGGCTGGGTTTATACTGAGCCTTAAAAGCAACTTCACTGCCTGAACTCGGAAACTGCAACGATGCTGTCTGAAAGCATGAACACTGTCTGTACATCACTATGGTGTCAGCCAAAGTGTGTTATTTGAACAATGTACAATTTTTTATTATTTTAAAAACCAACAAAACGAACAAAACAATAAAAAAACCCCTAGCTGGACTACACTACAGATTGAGGGGAACACGGGTTCCTGCAGCGCTGAACTCTTCACTGCATTGAAGAAAGAAGACGTCTTTTCTCTCCACGCCTAGACAAACGTAGAGCAGAGTTACAGCGCATTTCTCGAGCATCTCCGTGAGCCCGTAGCTGCCTTCACCGGGACCGTGGCTCCCCGGGCGCCGTTCGCCGCTGTTTGCCGGAGCCGGGGAGCAGCGCGGGGCACGGGGGGATCGTGAGGCCGCTGAGGCAGCGCTGCCCCGGCTGGAGCCGCCGCCGCCTTGGGCGCCTGCGCGGCAGCGCTGCCCGCCCCGCACGGCTCCGTCCCGGCCATGGCTCTGCGGCTGCTGCGCGGCGCGCCCGGGGCAGCGAGTAAGAGGCGGGCGGAGGGCGGGAGGGCCCGGGTTGTGCCGCGGAGGGGCCCCCGGCTCCCCTGCCCTTCCTCCCGCAGGAACTGACGAGCGAGGGGACGGGGCGGGCGCCGCCCGGGGCTGCCGGCGCTGGGGGGGCTGGAGAGCGCCCAAGATGGCGGCGGGTGAGGAGTGTGGCGCGGCCCGCCTCCTCAACCTGGGGCCGGGGCTGTCGCAGCTTTCCCTGCGCCTTCCGTGGCCCCACAGTTTCCCTGCTCTTAACTCCTTCCCTGCCTTCCCCCTCGCCCTTTCGATATTAATATTCTCGCCTGTCCTGTAAACCTGCTGCTGTCGGGCAGCTCTGTTATTACGGAGGTTTTCTTGCCCTGTCGTTGCTTCGTTCTTATCGGCAGTAAAATGTTAAAAAGCAGTGTAAGGTTTGGAGAATAGCTGGAGGAAACGTGCTGTGGACCTGGAGGTTATTGCTCCGTTCCCTTCACCTGAGGAGATTCGGGGGGTTTGTTTATGGAGAAGTCAGACTGGGTAACAGAGCCTGTCCCACAGGCCTCAGCTTGGGCTCTTGTTGGGTGTTTCCCTGTCGCCAAAAGCTGAGGTTCTGTGCTGCCATTGATACAACACACTAAAACAAACCAGTGCACTGTATGTTCATGGAATTTTTGTTAGATGTTTGTGCTCTATTTGGCTGTCAGGTTCCTGGCAAGATGTGGCTAACGCTGTAATCCTCTGAGCATCCCGATGTGTTCCCAAATCCCACTGCATGGATGGCTTTGTCAGGATAAATCACATGCTGTGGGCCACTTCAAAAGATGGAATATTGCAGCGCAGCAACTTTAAAGAATTGGGATTTTCAGGTTCAGTTATATAATTAACAAATGGTAGGGCATTGTGACACTGTGTAAAAGAGGAGGGAATCAAAGATCAGTTTGTACAATGTGTGTAGTATTGATAGTTTATCTCATCTTTTTCAGAGATGTTTAATGTTGAACTTTTGTCACCTCTCTGTCAAGAAGAGTTTATTTTGGTCAAGAGCATCAAGTAAATCTATCAAGGAAAATGGGTTTTGCCTCTTCTCTAGTGACCGAGATAATAAATTTCATACCAGTACCTTAATCTGTTTTTCATTTTAATTTGGACTACAATACCAGCTATAATTGAATTTTCTTGCTAGCTTTTCTTTCTAGCTTACTGAAGAATGACAAGAAGCTTGGCAGGAGTAGAAAGACCCAATATTTGCAACAGATTGGATCCTTTACTGTTGATAATTTGTTACACCATGCTTTTCTCCTTTGGGGCATTGGCAGCAGTTGGCAGACATAATACAGTTTGTGTGGTTGTAGGGTTTGCTATTAAAGATGTGGTATTTTAAAATGAATGAGTATGCTGATTCTGGGAATACAAGTGAGTTGTTAGCTGCTGTATATTTAGGTGAGTCAAGTTGCCAGTGCTTGAGAAGACTTCTGATTCAATCTCCTTAGGACAGTAGAATAATAGTTCTTTCAGGTACTTTGCACCCAGCTGGTACAGGGAGGATTTGGGTTTGAATCTTGCTTCTTAAGAAATGTCAGAACTGCTTTAGGCAGCTGTCCGCAGCCAAAATATTTTTAGTGGATAGTTAATGCTCACTGTGGACATTTACATTTGGTTTTTTAAACCAAACTGTTAGTAGGAGTTTAAGGAAAAAAGTGAATGCTTTTAATGCAAGCATTTGCATACAGTTACATAATTGAACTTAAACATGCTCAAAGTTTTTCCTGCCTTTGACTACCAGCTGAATTATTTTACCATCCTAAGGGAAACCCAGCTATCTTCTGCTGACATTCTGGAAAACCTGTTACTAAGGGAACGTTTTATTTTTTTAAACTTTCCTTTGGGAAAGCAGAAGCTTTTCCTAACTAAAAAGCTGCTGGAAATGAACCAAGATATGGAAATCAGGAGGTTTCTTGGGGGAAGTTAGGATTTCTCCTGGAAAACAGACTGTACTGGTCTATGCTAGCATAATTACTGTTTAAGAGTCTAAAATACAAGAAAGTAACAGCAAAGATAAGTTCAAGCAGTTTAAAATACACTGTTAATGTGAACTGAGTTATACAACTAACACAATTTTGCCTACATCTGTTTCTAGGGCCAAAAATAATTATCTGTGCTGATTTCTTAGGTGTTCATGAGTTGAATGTTAAATAATTTTTAGAGTTTGTTTTCCTGCCTTCCTCTCCCTCATCCCTGAAGTAGTTTTTTTTCAGAGGTGTTCTGGACACTCACAGCATTGCTCAGTGTTAAACTCCCACATTTATGCTGCATGTCCATTTGCTTGATAGAGTCTTCACTTCTTTGGCACTCACGAAGCAGCTCCAGCTCTAAGCCAGGAGGAAGAGCTCAACCTGCTAAGCAGCCACTAAAGAAACCAAAGTTACCAGTGGGGAGGTTTGATGAACCAGAAGAGTCCAGTATGGAGAAGGAACCTCTGGAAAGTAAGTAATGTTTTCCAGAATTGGAAGCTGTGTGTTAAAGGCAAGATGTGAGATGTTGTGTTGATGTCAGTTTAAGTAGGTGACAGACATTCAGCACTCTTTAGAATCATTTTCTAAGCTTACTGCCTGCTGCTCTGAAAAACAAACCAGGGAGGCAGGGCAGTGGGCACAGCTGCAGCAAATGGTGCCCCAGGGGAGAAGAACCTTCAGAACAACCATGGTCAAACATTGTAGCAAATCACACAGAGAACCTGGGCTTCCTCTGCTCTTGAAGAGAAGCAAATTTGCCTGGGTGTCCTGACTTAGTGCCAGCCCTGCCTTTAGCAGGGGTACTTTCCATTGGAACAGGCTGCTCAAAGCCCAGTCCAGCCTGGCCTTGCACATTTCCAGGGATGGAGCATCCACAGCCTCTCTGAACAGCTTGTTGCAGTGCCTCACCATCCTCACAATAAAGAGTTTCTTCCTAATAGGTAATCTAAACCTACCCTCTTTTATTTTAAAGCCAATCTCCCTTGTTCTGTCACTACATCACCTTGTTAAAAGTCCCTCTCCAGCTTTTTCACAGGCCCTCTTCAGGTACTGGAAGGCTTCTACAAGGTGTTCCCAGAGCCTCCTCTTCTGCAGGCTGAAGAGCCCCAGTTCTCTCAGTCTGTCTTAACAGGAGAGGTGCACCAGTCCTGTGTTTGTCTCAGTGGCTTTCTCTGGACTTGTTCCAAGAGGTCCACCCCTGTTTTGTGTTGGGAACTCCACAACTGAACACAGTACTCTGGGTGGGGTTTTGGTTTGTTTTTTTGTTTTTTTTTAACAAGTATTTATGATACAAAAATTTTCAAAAAGGCAATGCAAAGAAGAACTTTTAACTATTTGCAGCAAATGAAACCCAAGTTTCTTCTGCCCAACATCTTCATGAATTAAGCATTAACAATTTGATGAAATATTTTCTTCTCATTCTTCTATGTACAGAATATATTCTGCCTTACCATCTAAACAGGAAGCCAAGTCTGAAAGCACTAACATCCTGAGGAAAAGAAATACAGACTGATATAAAGTCTCCAAAAGGAAGGCAGCAGAGTGCCCACTGGAAGCAGAATTTCCTTCATCTGTAGACAGTACTTCATGAAATCCTTCAAACCCATTAATGTGCCCTTCTGTACAGTGCTGGTAATTGCTTCAATTCTTGGGATGTAGCCTTGGATAAAGTAATTTTCCAGAACTGGATGTAATACTGTCTCATGAGAGCATTGCCACTCACCTCCAGAAAATGAAAAGGTGGTGTAGCTGTCACATCTGTCAGGGACTCTACATCCAACATCCAGGCAAGCCAGTGCCGTGCATAATTCAGTCCCTGAGGATGTGCCCCTTCTTTAATTCCATAGGGCCACTAGAGTTGAATGATAGCAGCATAAAGACTAATTAATCCTTACATTCATTTAAGAAACTGATTGTGTTCTTCCACCTTAGAATCCTTCATTTCATGAACAAAATCCTCAGATACTCTTTCACAGAAGTCCCCTCTTTCATACAGGCCCATGTAGTGCCATTTTAGTTTGTGCAGCAGAGCTAAAAACTGGGCTCCAACTCCAGAGTGTATTACCCTGAGCTTTGCATCATGGTGCAAAGCTACTTCTGCTTCTCCTTTCACAAATTTCTCCACAGTTTGTTGTTGTATTGCTGTATTATTCTCATATTATAAAATCATTTCCATGCAATTTCAGGTTGTGGCTCACTTGAGAACTAACTCACAGTTGGAGTTACTGTGTAAGCAGCTGTTCAATCCTTGTCTTTTTATTCCCAGGCAAATCAGTGCCATCACTGCTACATTTAAAACATGCATAGTCCTTATCTTTTGTTATTTGCTTAGGTATTCTGGGTTTGGAGCAAGACTCAAGGTCTCTTTAGTTGCACCTGTATTTTTTACATGAAACACTAGCAATAGTTTGCAAAGTGCCTGTTGTATTATTAGGAAAAAAACTAAGAATTGAAGCTGGATTTAGAATTCCTACTGCTGTAGCTATCAGTGGAGAAATCTTTTGAGCATCAGCATCCACTGCCAGCACGAGCAGTGCTTTGATAATGGGATGATGACATGTACAAAGTAATATCAGGTGCCTTTGCACCCCTTGTACTGCCAGAGGTGCTCAGATACTGATGTTTCTTTTCCTGGTTGGCATCAGTTATGAAACAGGTATCCTGGTATGTATCCTCCTGTGTAGCCTGTAGCTGTATGAGTTTCCTCCATCATTTATTTTTGTCTGATGTCCAGAATTTCTGTTCTAGTCCTCCTGTTGTATTTTCAGCCCTGCACCTCATGACTGTGTTGCCCACCTGGGCTGAGTTAGGGATATGACTGAGGGATCCCAAGTTAGGTGTGTGTGGGAAGCTCTGGAGAATCAGCATGGCCAGGGGCACGTGGGGTACTGGGAGTTTCTGGGAGCCCCACAGTGCAGGATGAGACTCAGCCTAGGGGGTGCTGTGCCACAAGTGCTTCGTGGCTTCGTGGCCTGAGTTAACTATTCTTAGGAGATGGCCCTGAGCAGTGTAAGAATGCTGGCTGAGGTACAGAAGGCTCTGTGGTGTTTAAGAAGGTAGCATGAGCTGGCTGTGTGCTTCTCTTTTGTAGCAGGGCAGGGGGTTGGATGAAATCTGGACATGATCTGGCAGTGTGTCATTGCAGGCCAGAAAAACAAATCCTGGACTGCATCAAAAGCAGTGGGGCCAGCAAGTCAAGGGGGGTGATTGTCCTCTGTTCTCATGAGACCCTGCCTGAATGCTGCATCCAGCTGTGGAGTGCTCAGCACAAGAAAGGCATGGACCTGTTTGAAGGGTCCAGAGAAGATGATCTAAGGGCTAGAGCACCTCTCCTGCCAGGACAGACTGACAGAGCTGGGCTTGCTCAGCCTGAAGAAGAGAAGGCTTTGGGAAGACCTGACTGTGGGCTTCTGATGTCTGAAGGGGGCTCAGTACCTTAAGGGGGTTTATAAAATGCAGGGAAGGAGTTTTCATACAAGCAGATAGTGACAGGGCAAGGGGCAATGGTTCTAAACTGAGGGAAGGCAGGCTTGGAATAAATGTTAGGAAGAAACATTTATTTAACATTTACTCCGAGGGTGGTGAAGCATTAGAACAGGTGAAGCATTACATGGCTCAGCCATCCAACCTGGATGTTTTAAGTACAAGACTAACAGAATCTTGAATAAATTCAAGCTAAAATTAAAACAGAGTACTTAAAATTAGAGAGGTAAACAGCAAATAATACCTGGGGTTTTAGATTTCATGAACATAAGTACAGCAAATGATGCAAGTTCTGACTTGAGAAGCTGTGGTCCTTTAATGCCTCTGGACATTCAGTTGCTTCTTTATTTGCACAATAAATAATATTATATCTGTATTTGTATATATTTGTATATATATAATTAATATATATGATCATATAGCAGTAAAAAAACCTGAAATTCATTTTCTAGGGCTCTGGGAAATATTTAGTTCAAGGTTGCCTTTCAAAACAAAAAAGAATTGATTTTGTCTTTGAAAATGAAACTAAAAGGAAAACATCATTAATGATAGCATCTTTATATTTGTCAATATTGTAGAAATTTTAATGGACTTTCCCTGTCATTTTAGAATTCCCTGATGGAATCAATCCTACTACAAAAGAGAGGGGTGGACCCAGAGGCCCTGAACCTACACGTTTTGGAGACTGGGAAAGAAAAGGACGTTGTATAGATTTCTAATATTGAAATGTCTGTATTGCTAATAAAATATTTCTAGTTGCTAAAATATATAATGTACAGAAAGAAATCACACCTGGATTTGTCATGGAGCTTATTGTTTCTGTCGTGCCACCACATTGTCATGTGATGAATTTTTTTACTAATGCAATGTAATTAAACACAGTGCTGCAGCTCAGATTATGGAGCTGTTAGTGGCTCAATGTCTGCCTGATCTTTGATACTATTTACACTGTGCAAGTATAAATGCAGGTACAGTGGTGTGAAATTGGTAGTCAGGAGCTTATTGAGATGTATAAGGGCTTGTATTTCTTCATGAATATAAAGATTTATGTGGTGGTGTAAAAGTGTTGAAAGAACTTTGCATTTCAGGAACCTGAACACCATTCATCAAAGGTAGAACCAACTCTGAGGTCAGTAGGTCAGTGATTTCACACAGTGGTTCCCTGGTGAAAGCCCCTTTACTCAAGAACCTTCCCTCTGTCCCTGTTGCAGTGGGTTGGGTGTTTTTTCCTGTTTGGAGGGAAGGGACAGTCTTGTCTCTGATTGAGGACTGTAAGTGGCCTAATGGAAATGGAGACTTAAATTTTGGAGAGGGTCAGCTCTTGATTGCAAGTAGTGTAGAGGTGCTCTGTTTGGAATTCTAGAACACTGTCCTTTATCACCTGTCTTCTTCATGCTACTTACATTATCTTTTCTTTTGTAAGTGGAGTTGTCCTTTTGCACATGGGCTAACTGCTGCTTTGGAAAAATACAGCATTGTTGTCTGAAACCTTATGGTTAAAGGGGACAAATTCATTAGGTGAAGTAATATTGCAGGTCTTTAAGTTATCTGGCATCACAGTAAATATCTTTCAGTCACACTGAGCTCAGTTCTTGATTCAAGAATTTGCCTAGTTGTAAGTGCTGTAGTAGAGTAATAGTAGCATGCAAATCTACCACTTGTGTGGGTACTTACTAATGAGAATAAGTTGTCATTATTGAAATGTGAACATTTCTGTGCAAGTTCTTTGTGATAGCCTGAACAAATGGATCTTCTCTAGTCAGAATGAGAGAAGGGTGTGGGCTTTGCCCAGCTTTGCCTTTGCTTGGTTTAACTTTACTCGAGCATTAAAGTGTGAGGGTCTTGTCACAAATCTGAGCAGCCTCCCCTCAAGCTCACTTGACTGGCAGCCAGTGGGGGAGCTCCTTGCTGAAATCTTGCAGTTTGTGTGTCCAGTGAGTGTGTTAGAGACACAGTCTTGCTCTAGTTGTGAGTTTGGATGTTTGTCTCACTGTGGTGTTTCTCTACAAAAATACTGAACTGAACTATTCAGTTACAGGTTTGTCAACCAAATACCTCACTGACAAGAAAAATGAGATTAATGAAAGCCTGTTTCTCATAAAAGGTGTTAATTAGTGGTAATTAGATTTTGAACCTTTAAATTCTGCAACATGGCTTGGATATTGGAAAATTGGTTTGTATTTGTATCTGATTCATTCTGTTTTCCCTCTGTGTAGTGACAGATTATTTTAAAATCTGTTGACATTTTCAGTTACCTAAAGATAGGCTGGGTCAGCTGTCTTCAATTTCTTAATTATTTCTAGTAATGTTTTGACTTTTCAGTTGCTGGTGTGTTGGACACAATACACCACCTTTTCAAATAGGAAGTGGAAATTTTAGTTGGAAGCTTCTGCCTTTTCTGCATCGTTATTTATAGGCTTAACTTCTAAATTCACAAAGAAGAGGTGAAATACAGCAGTTATTTTATTTTTTAATTCTAAATCTTCTCCATGGATTGTTGCATTACTTCATTATCTTCTCAAACCAGGTTTTACCCTTTCCAGCACACACTCCATGAATGTTTACCTAATTGCACTTCTTGGCATTCCTGATTTTCAAATCTAATTGCTTTACTCACTGCTGACTGCAGGTGCATTCCTCCCTGGATGCAGACTTACAGTTTTGAGTTAGCATATGAAGAACTGCTCTCACTTTTCCATCATTTTGCTTACATTTCACTTGCTTATCTTTGGTCTCCCTCAGTGTTAAGGGCTGACCCAGGTGCTGTCCAGACCCCTGCTTGTCTTCCTTCATGCAGGTGATGACTGCTGCTGTCAGAGGCACAGGCAGGCAGCCCTTCTTGTCAGAGCACAGGAAGGTCAAATTCTCCATGCCAGTATCCATGGCATACCTGGATTTTGAAGATAATTTTGAGAGTGCTAACATCTGTAGCTATAGGACAGAGTGTTCATAAAGGCAGGGGATTTGCTTTCCCTCAAAAAACAGAATCACAGAATAATTTAGGTTGAAATAGACCTGGAAGATCATCAAGTCCAACCAACCGCTGCCAAGTCTGCCACTAAATCACGTTCTCGAGTGCCACATCTACACATCTTTTAAATACCTCCAGGGATGGTGACTCAGTCACTTCCCTGGGCAGTCTGTTTTAAGCTTGACAGCCTTTTCATTGAAGATTTTTTTTTCCTAAAATAAAAAGGCTGTTTTTAACCCATTTCTTGCACAGAAATGTTATAAATAGCTGAAAAGGAGTTGGTGCATGGGAAATAGTGGATACCCCTTCAGTCTTGAGCAACTTCAAGCCTTTTTTACCACCTCCCAGGCTGGTGCTGTTAACTAAATATTTGCTTAACTTGTTTATGGAAGGTGTCAATGAGACATAGGAAACTGAACATAGAAGCAAAATAATATGTAAGAGTCAAAGAATGCCAAGGGGCCCTCTTACATTGGTGATCTGGCATTTACCAAACAGAGGAGCCCTGGGCTCCAGTAACAGTTAAGCACAAAATCCTGTGGTGCTGCAAAATCTCTTGTGGTACCTGTCAAAAGTGATCAGGGATTGAGTGTAATAAATGATACAATGATAGTGTAGGGTATAAACAATAATTTCTCTTTGTTTTCTTGCAGTGCCAGCAGTTAGGAAAGCAGCACTTCAGCATTTTTCGGAGCTGTCTTCCTGCCCTTCCCAGATAATCACTATTAGCAATTCACTGGAATTTAGCATTAGGGTAAGAAAATGGCTTGGGGCATTAGCTATTAGATCAGCCATAGATAGGTTTTATCATAAATACTGATTGATTTTTTTTTTTTAGCTCTTTTGTTAGTATAAACAGTGAAGAGCAGCAGGGGCTGTATCCTAACATTTTCTGTTAACTTTCTGTGAGACAAAGGAAAATTGTTCTGTGTGTGTAAGCAAATTCTTGCAGGACTGCAGGATGCTTGCTGCTCTGTTTCATTTTCTTTAATAAAAATCTGCATGTTGTGTTTCTGCAGTAGGTTTTCTCTTTTAAACCTGTTTCTGTTACTTGGCATAGATACATTTGGTACATTATTAAAATTATGAAGCCTTTATTGTTTGAAGGAATTGCACCATAATTACTTTATTTCAAAATACATGAAGTTTCAATTTACAGTTAAAGAAAATATTTGCTATATATTGCCTTGTTTAGAAAGCATGTATTTCAGTGCTGATTTTATTAAATTGAAACACAGGATACATAATAGAATCACAGTAAAATTACCTGTGATGGTAGCATATGTTTGTAAAGCACCATAGAATGCTGTTATAGATCTTTACTGCATTTTTAGTTGACTGCAATAAATGGTGACAAATTCCAGTGGTCTGTAGTGACAGATAAATTAAATGCCTCTTTATGACCCTTATTTTGGTATTCTTATTGAAAAAGCACTACAGCATCTTGTTCTGAAATGTCAGGAAGAGGAGGAATACTGCATTCATTTCTAAGAGAAGCAGTTTTGGTAGTTCTGTGTTTTTGTAATTGTTCATGAGTATCAAGGTATAATATGGTATCAAATATATCAGAACACAAGGAAATGGTTTGAAATGTGTTTCCATGTGCTGATGGAGATCAGAACCATGCTCTTTAGTGGTCACTTCCTTGCTTTTGTAAAATGCAGTATAAAATACCTTTGCTTAGCTGGTGGTCAGTGTTTTATATCAGACCAGCTGAGATGTGCAGGCTACATTCTAATGTGGGTATGGCTGTGCTCCCTCTTCCAGCTCCAAACCTGCTGCTTGTTTAGGAGTTGTGACCTGTAACCTTCTAAAACACTTTCCTTGCAGAAAGGGTGTCCCAGTAGAAGTTGAATCTTAGTTACAAAATGGCAAACCCTGAGAAAAGAGCTCTATTTCAAATGGCTGCTCTGAGGTCAGTCAGTGACACCCCCTGCAGACTGAGCATCTTTCTCAATGTTCCTGTGTTGACTGACATTATCTCCACTGGGCCAGGGGCATCTTTCTGACCATCTTTTCCCCCTGAGAGGAATTATTTGGACCTCTTTTGCAGCCACTTAAATTAAGTCTTTCCTTGACACCTTTTCAGAATAGGTTGGAGTTACTGACTTTTGAAGTGTGGGGGCAGTGCAGATATTGGCCTCCCATCCTTTGGAAACCAAGCTGCTGAATGACTTTGACCATATGCATTTTCTTCAGAAATACTCAGCATCTCTCTGCATTTTTTTTGCTGTGAGAATGGAATTTTTTTCCCTCAAATAGCATCAGAAGTGCCAATTACAGCTTGCAGCAGGAAAGTCTTTGACATGCATTCTCTAGGCATTAAATCTCCCAGTCAGCTACAGCCTCGTGCCTTTAAAAAATCACATATCTTAATGTTGCCATTTTTAGGGCCATTTTAGAGAGTGTTCAAAGAAGCTTTTTAAGGTCCTTACTTAATACATTCATTTATATTAAAATTGACACCCATGGCCTGTCAAAACACAGCTGTAATTCTCAAATGTTAGCCCCTGACAAAAGTCAGGTGAGCTATGCAGTGGTGATCAGGTTAATTCTAGAAGCCAGATATTGAACTATAACTTACACTCTTCTAACTGATGGTTTTAAACTTGAGTGACTTCTGTAGCCATCTGTGCTTCCTTCCTAGCTGTAGTTCAGGGAGATGCCTCTCACAGGCAGTCTTGTCTCAGTGTGGGGGGTTTGTCATTACAGGTGCTGAATGGGGGTGTTTTAAGGGCATGCTCCCTACTGGCTTTAAAGGCTGCCTGAACAGCTGTCCTAAGCAAGGTGTACGAGGTGTCAGTGCCCTGCTGGTGACAAGGGAAGCCAGGGTGTCCCTGAACATGAGTGTGAGCTGCTCATTTCCTCAGAGGGGGAGGGCTGCAGTGAGGCAATGGGACCTGCAATGCTTTTGCTGCCTGCACCATTCCCAAAGAGGGTGGCAGGGAAGGGGATGTCCAGGGCCAGCTCTTAGACACCTTGTAAAAGGGAGTTACATTGTCTTCAAATGAGAGGGAAAAGGCTGAAGCTAGTTCTTTAAATTCCTTCTGCCTATCCTCCTCCCAAGCAAATGCCTTCAGCATGATACAGCCAGGAGGGTAACACTCCATAAACTTACACTCAGGTGACAACAAGTGTCTCAAACCTACAAATCAGTGGGATGTTTGCCCTAATAAGGGTGAAGCGTGTCACACTAACAACTCAGCAATTTTATGTGCTGAGAGGGACTTAGCATCAAAATAAAACTGGCAGACTAGGAAAAAGTCATATATTTGCTCAGCAAACCTTTAGTCTGTGTGACTTCCTTGTGAGAGGCTAAAGAACAAAGGATGATGTGTTTCCAGCTACCGTTTGAAAGCTGGGGAAAATTTCATCATGACTTAAAAGACAGACAAGCAAGTGTTGCTTAGCTCAGGGAGTATCCTGCTTTTGGTTTCCATTTTACCCCAGAGTTTTCACTTACGAGTTCTGCAGTGTGTATGTGTGATCTTGAGACAGATTTTTCCCCAGATGATTTTCTTGAGACAAGTCTGCAGTAGCTGTTTGGTCTAGCAGACATATTGTTTCATTCTCCTGGCTTTTTTTTTTTTTTTTTTCAACCTGATAATGACAGCTACAGCTCTCTTATTTTTAAATTGCATATTATTTAATTTCACTTGTACTTTTTGCCATCCTTGAAGTGTTTTTTTTTTTTTTTATAGCTTGTACCCTTTCTTTCTCTGTTGTAATAACAGGGCACATCATAACATTAATCACAAATTACAGGTTTCTCCTTCTGTTTCCTTTCTTTGAAGGAAATCTTTTGCTAATATGGGGGATTTTTGTATGTGAAGATCTTAGCTACAGTCAAGAAAAATAACTGGAATTTCTCCAGGGGCATTTGACTCTAGTTTCAAATTTAAGCTCATTATTCTGTCAAAATCTAGCTTTTGTAGGAAGTCAAAGATGCAAAGAGGGTGAAGGATGGCTGTAAGAAGTAGCATCAGTCTTCCTGAAAGCTTTATACTTTCAGGAGTTTAAACCCAAACTCGTTTTAAGGTCTCCTCTGTGAAGGTCACTGAGCTGTCAGGTTATGTTATTCAGCTTCTTCCAGAGCACATGGCTGTGGTCCAGTCTGTCCAGTCAGGACATTCTGGTGTGTCAGGACAGTCCCTAAAGAAGCTTTTATGGTTTCAAGTCTTTGTGTGCACAGAGATATACCATGCTACAGTAGTACACATCTGACTGGTGGGTACATTGTAAGCTCACTTGTGAATGACTGCAGGCATCACAACCATCTCTGAAATGGCAGGGAGATTTGAGTAAAAGGGCTCACATAGCCAATGGTTACCTTCTGGTCCTATTGTCATCTCCATTTTGAAGATAAAATTGGATGTATTCCTCCTTAAGAACAGAAATCTCAAGCACCTGCTGCTATTTCAGGAGACGTGCTGCATCCTCTCATCCCCTCGCTGAGGAAGACCTCTGATGGGAGAGCAGCTGTCAGAGAGAGGCTGAATGACACTGAGCAGGTGCAGGAGGCAGCAATTGTGCATTTGGGCAGCTGACCACCAGATGGTCCTTCCTATAAAACTGTGGACAACTGTGGATAATACTGGGTGTATCACAAAGGCCTGCTGGGCTCCACAAACCCTGTGTGAGGGGAAAAAACAGAATGCTCAATGTAGGATTTCTGCAGCTACTGTGGTTCTTCAAAGGAAGCCAGAAAGCAAAACAGCCCAGGTATGCAAGGAAAGAAGTATTTTCATTTTGCCATATTATTGAAATAAGGATGGCTGGAGAATGAGGTGACAGTAGTGTGCTGTGTTGAGGAAAGAAGGGGAGGAGAGGAGAGGCAGGAGTAGACTTCTCCACATGAACTGCACCAGGCCTGGGCTGAACCTGGATCCTGGTCTCTGTTTCTGGAATCTTTCCTTCCATCCTTGTGTGTCAAGGTCACTGTAACACCCAACTGATCGTTTATTACAGCCTTTTCCTTGGTGCAGCAAGTCCTGCAGTGCTGGTCTGGCAGCATTCCTGCATTTCAGAAAACCCCAGCTGACCAAGGAAGCCCCTCACATGCCCATCAGCAGGTTCCTCCTTATGTACCTCCTTTAGCCCAAAATGTTTTGGACCCTTGAATTGGCAGCTTGTGGAGGTAGGCCAATACTTGTCCCTCACTAAGAAGAATGTCCCTGACCTGCAGTGCTGCTGCATACCTTTCATGTCTGGTCATCAGCAGAAAATGGAAAACTTACTCATTTATTTTATACCATGATAGAAAATTCAGTTCTTAGCTCTTTTTTTTGTGTTCTTCCATCACTGCTCTGACATGATTCCAAGATTTTTTTTCCTGTCATAGAAGTATGTTTTTTCTTTCAGTTTGTGGTAACAAAAAAATGGTTCTGTCCTTTCAGATTTTGTTGAAACAGGACTGATGGCAGGGCAGGATTTATGATGGTGCTGGCATTAGTTTAGACCACAGTGACACTGGGAAACATGGTGTTGGTTTGTTATCTCTGGGCAAAGGAAAGAACAATTCCTTCTGGCCTTTAGGAGAAAACTAATGTATTATGAAGCTTGCTTCATCATCTTGTGATTGCTGGGAGAAAAATTTTAAGGTGGGGATCAGAAATTTGGCAAGGAATCTCTCTAACATTTTGAGCTGCCTCATGTGTAGGAAATTCTCAACCAGCCTAATTTGGGAATAGCAGTCCAAATTTCACTTTGTAGTCTGCAGAACCCTTTCTGCATTACTTCAACAGCCAGACACTAATTTATAAAACTTCAGGAGTGGATTGGATGTCATAGTGTTCTGGACACACAACAAACATTTCCTTAAGCCTGTGTCTTGCCCATTTTTAGTTTTGTTTTCTAAAAGTTAGGCTGTCTCCAAGGAAGTTGCCTCCTCAGAGGCAGTTTTAGCATGAATATGCTGCTTTTCTAAACTCAAGGACAAGAGACCTGGATTTACTGTAGATTCTGGGAAGGGTTCAGCGTGCTGGAGACTGACCACTGATTCCTTGGTCATTTGTTGGCACTGACTGGCATGCAGGGCTTTTCCCTGGTCTGACAGTAGAACACTCTGCAGTGCTTCCCTGGGGGCACACAGCAAGGGCAGGTTCTGTGGGAAGGCAGGCAGCTGAGTTCCCTGAGGACAGTAAGGCATGCACAGGGTCACCCAGCATGTGGCTGTCACAGACCCCTCTCACACACCCTCTGTGCTGCATCCAATCACAAATTCATCCTTTCCCATCACCTCACTCCAGTACTTTCAGTTTTTTTCCCTAATTTCCTTGGCTGCAGGCTGGGCCAAGCACAGCAGCTGCAGAGTGTGTGGGTGACCCTGCTTTGCTGCTGCCCATGCAGATGCAGGATAACCCACAGGCCTGCTTGTTGTGGTGTGCTGTAATGTCCCATTTTGGCCTTCCAGGTCATTCCCCCAGGTGTGCCTATGCCTCTCTCCCTTCCCCCTTGCCCCCATGCTGAGTGAGTCCTGTCAATCAGGTTTAACATTCCAGCAAGGCGTCGTGTGGTTGGTCAAGTTCAAAGGATGCCCCTGTGCCCAGAGGTCATTGGCCTGTCTGGGTGTCATCTTCCCCTGAGACCCTGCCCCTCTCACCTGGTTGGTGGCTCACCTGTACCTCCCCTCCCCTGTCCCTGAGCTTAAAAAGGTGATCAGACCACGCTGTCTGGGTTCTGTTGGAGCAGGTCCTCACATTCAGACCTCTGTAACCATGGAATAAACCTCTGGACATTAAACCCTCCAGCAGAATCCTCTCCTTTTTCTCTTCACCATCACCTGAAGCCATTCCTCCTGAGGTAAACGAGTTCCTAACAAGCCTGGACTTGTTCAGTGCCCAGCTGCAATCTCCAGCAAGCCAAGGTATCTCTGGGGTGACACACCGCAGCTGCTGCCTTTGGCCCAGCAGCGATGGTCAGACTGGCCCAGGCACAATCTAACTGGGAATATTGGGAGCCTTTTTCCAATACCTGCTGAACAGCATCCCAGCTTTGTCCTCTCAGGGCACATGGGCTCTGCAGGCTGCTGAGCTCCCATTGTCCTGGCAGACACCACAGAGGCAGCAGGCTGGACTCTGAGCATTCCCTGCTGAGTGCTAATCACAGGGTTCTCCTCTCTGCTCAATAGATGTGTGGTGTTCCTCTCCATGGAAGGAAACTGCCTCCCACGCAGGGCTGAAAATGAAAATTGTAACTGTTTCTAGAACATGAATATCTACATACATTTGCATATCTTTATTCACACAGATATTTATATGTACACACACACCCTTAACACAGAATCATTTGCCAATTTCATCCGTGTGTGGGAGGTTGGCACTTTATGAAACTGTTTCACAATGCACCATAACTTCATAAATAACAATGATAATAAAGTGGTTTATGTAGTAAAAGCACAGTTGATGCAGCTCCAGTTTCTTCTGGAGTTTATAAATATCCTAAAGAATTTTGATAACTGAAAAAATTACAAGCAGCTCAAGACTGGTTTAAAAGGTAAATACTAATGTCTCTTCTCCACTTCTGAAAAGTTGTTTAGCAAAAGCCTATTTTTGTTACTAACAAAGAGGAATAATACACTGAACTGTAGAAGAACTGATTGTGTCTGCTAGAACTGGCCAAAATCCAGCTAGGCCAGCATCCTTCATTTGACAAAGGTATCACCAAGTGCTTTGGCAGAAGTCCTCTCATAAAAGACTTTGTGGAAAATCAGTGGGACAATTTTTTATTTCAATTTACTGTTATCTCTTACCATGGTCTGACAGTTAAGCTTTTAAGTCTATGTAGATTTTCAATACAATTCTCTTTCAGACCCTGTGGTTTTGAGCAGTCCCACATCTTGTACACAAAATAAATTGTCCAGAGACAAGACTAGACAATAGGCATAAATTAACTTTGGAAATCATTTAGGGATCATTTGATCAGCTGCTCCTTTGAAACTCTTTCTAGTGGTTATTTTAATGCTGTAATTAGTCAAGAGGACCTATAGAGTTTCTGAGTGGGAAAAGAGAGTCAATAAAAAATAAAAATAATTAATGAAAGTCATTTAGAGAGGAAATTTAAGATAGTAGAGACCTGTACAGACCTGTACTTTTCTAGTGATTTTATTGTATGTGAGACTGAATCCAGTGTGAATAAAGATGTATTTTTTCCTCATTTCAGATATTCAGTTGAAGCCACAAGAAGGCATGTTGGGTATTTCTCATTTGTAATAACAACATCTTTATGCTCTTAGAGTAGTGGGAGAAGAAAACTTGAAATAGTGCCAGATGCAGTTATATTTCTCAGTGGAGAAATCTCTCTGAGTATATCAGTCTTTTGCTTAGTTCTGTTTTCAAAATTTACACTCAGAAGTGAATCCTTGCCTTTGCCTATTCAATTTTATTACTCTTATTTTCACCTGAAATTCTAATATGATCAGTATCTCATTTCTGTGATCGGTATCCTGCCTTCTAATTGCATGTGCCAAAACAAGAGGATGGAGGACTGTGTCATTCTTGGTTTCTCCTCAGGTATGCACAATTTGCTGTATCCCTGTCATTAAAAACCAATTCCTGGCCAACTATAGCCCATATTTCTTACTCTACTTAACCAGTTCTGGCTTGTGCAGCTTCTTCTTATGGTGTTTGCTCTACTACTTGTGTTGCTGTTCTGCAATGGCCACAGAGCTGACACAGAATACTTCCTTTGCATCATCAGTAAACTATGGGAAGAATTTGGAAAATACATGGAGCCTAGTACTAGGTAATCAATGCTCTCTGTGGTCAACAGTGCTTAGAGTTTGAGTCATATGAACTAAACCACATCAGTTGTGGCTGAAGTGTTTTTAAGAACTGGAAAAACAAGACTTCAGTGAAGTTTGTGTATGTGAATCAATTTACTGTAGTTGGCTGATGGTGAGGAATGCCAGCTACTGCACGGCGTAAGGAATTAGGGTCTGCAGAGGACAATAGTAATTTAAAACTTCTTTGGAAATATTCTTGTGCACATACCCCTTACTTCTTGAGTAAGAATCAGCTCAAATATGATACATTTGCATATGTTACCCCTAAGTGTACAGATATTAATACTCTTGGATGCTAATCTGAGATACTTTTAAAGGCAGAGAACTATGGACACTGTATGTAGCCTGAGAAAGCACCAGAGCAAAGACAGAGAGCTGAAGGCCCAGTCTGCTCTCCAGGCTGCTGACATTCTTTGTGTGTATTATTGTTACATCAACATGTCCCTCAAAGATGAAATAGATATAGGAGAATTTTAGAGAAATTATTCACCTAAACCCTGACAGTAAGAAGAAAGGATTATTTTCATTGCACATACAAGACAATGCAGGCTGCAATAGCTGAAGAGAATCACTGATGAACACAAGCACCCCAGCACACCTAACATCAACAACAATTTGCTGAACTAGACACATCTAAAGAAAAGTTGAGATAATGCTCTCCAGCCAGGTGAAGGTCAGTCTGTTTGTGAAAGGAGTCTGCTTCTCAGACTCCCTGCCAGTCAACATCTGCAGGCTATTTCATCCAGCTTAGGGGCTTATGTCAGAAAAAGGTACATAACTGGGCTCCACTAAAGGCCACAGAGGGTGAGAGAAACAGGGGAGGAGACCAAGAAGCTGCATCTCTTGGTTAGACTGAGGTGAACAACAAACATGTGCTGTCCTTGGGCAAGTGACCTCCTGAAAAAATCAGCTAACCCCCAGACTTTAACACATTAAACCATGTCTGTCACATTTGGGCTGCCTACAGCCTATGCACACTTTGTCAGATCCTACACACCTTGCCCAGAGCAAGTACATCTGTGTGTGACCAGAATAAAACTCAGAAGGAGCAATGCTGTCAGTGCTTGTGTGTCACCTTAAGCTCTTTGTGGCCACTTTCAAGTGGTTCTTTTCTGTAATACTCAATAGCCTTTACCCTTCCAGGAGATTTTTTTTGGTCAAGGTTTCATTGACATTAAAATCAGGTTATTTGAAGGAGGAGAAATCCCATTTCTTCTTCATTTAAATTTACTAATAAATTATTTGCTTTTGCAATAACAATATTTTTTTCATAGCATTTATGCTACAAGTACAATTTCAACAAATTTCATGTGTGGATGTGGTTTATCTTTGAAAATTTAAAGGCAAAGAGTAGGACTCTTCACAGCAATTATTCAATAATCATTCAAAGCTTCAAATTTTGCCAACTGTGTAGATTTCATCCAATATATTTTTAAATGCTTTCCTTCACCCACATTTGTAATAACAAAATACTTTAAAAATATTTACACTCTATTTTTAGTTTACTAGAAAAGAGCTTTTCCATAGCAGAAAATATTACTCTGTTGTTTTGACCACAGATAAAAAATGGCAGCTTTAGGACTAAAGCAGAAGGCTGTACCTGTATAAGCAGCACAGCTAAAGCAAAGCACACAGAGCACCCAATACATGCAATTGCAAGCCCAACTGGTACCCACCCACTGGGCACCTCTCAGCTCACACCAGGTCTGCAGGCTCTTCAGCCTTCACCCTGGTTTTCTCAGGCACAAGAATTTCTAAGAAGAGCCTTCAGCTTCAGAGATATGGAATCTAAGACACATGGGGTATTCAACCTCAGCCAGAAATAGAGTCAGAGGTGGGAAAACCTGCTTACTTTCCAATTCTGCTCTGCTGATGTATATTCCTGGGAGCTTCGATTCCAGGGTGAGTTGTGCCAGAAATTCTCCTGTAGCTAAGACAACTTAAAGCTGTAAAGGGTCAACAAAGTGAGGCAGCTGCTTCCAAGTGCAGGAAGCATTTCCTTGAACCTCAAAATCCATGCCATCTTCTAAAAATAAATGCAAAGCAGATAGATATTACAGAAAGAACAAATGAACACCAAGAAAACATCTTCACATTAATCCAAGCTCCAGGGATGCAGGATTTGATGATAAAATGTTATTTAGCAGCACTTCACCTCTATAAATCTGGTATCACATTGAAAGGAGACCAGTACATTAAGTCCATCATATTAATGGAGAAACAAAGCCATGGGAGGTGGAAAGACTTAATCAAAACCAGATCTGGGTCTACCTGCATTGGATTAGACCCATTTTATCCAGAAAATGCTGTCACTGACTACAGACACATCACAGGAAAGTATAAGAAAACCCACTTACATGTGTTGACAAATCTACCTGGTTACATTATTGTGAGGTGCAGAAGGGAGGCTGATGCAATTGGTGAGTTAAATCTTCAGTAAAAAAAAAAAAGCACAGGAAATTATTATTCTTTCCTTTCATATCATACAAGTAGCTTATGGAAATGTGTGCTAGAAAAGAAAATATGAAAAAGCTCAGATTTGTAGTTTTAATTACACTGTCAATATCATGCAACTCACGCTGAAATTAGAGAGCCACCTAAAGAGCTTACTTAATCTGTCATGTCTCTGAAGGCTGCAGCTCAAAGGACATGAAGTCTTGTCTTTAACTGTTGAAATGCAAAGTGAAAAAGTCACCAAAAATATAAGAAACTTGTATAATACTGACATGGATAAATTTCAGTATTGGAGTGACACCCAGGGAAATTTGCTGCTTGGTTATCTGAGGCTCAGGTAGTGAAATTCAGCTAAAACCACAGGAAGTTGTGAATTCCTTGCAGTTGTTTGACTGTCAGGATTTCAGAATCATCAGGACACAGAAAAACCATACTTACTGCTGGTCTTGAGAGATTTCATGGAAAGCAGCCCCAAACTAGAAACAAAATTAAATGTTTATTAACATTCAAGTGTAATCAAACTAAAAACCACCTCCCATGGAAATAGCAGAGGAAGACACCTGTCCAACAATACCTTTCCATCAGAGGCAATTTAAACAAATATTTGGTTTGCATTTTTCCATTGGTTAAAAGTCATACTATCATCATAGTCTCCCCTGAGGGAGTTGAAAGGGTTCAGCTGTCTATTTCAGCATTCTGATTAGGAATTCTATGGAATAGTATGTCAAAAGGATGACATAGCTGCATGATTACCAGAATTTACGAACTTTTGTCGCTTAGAAAGATCTAGTGTTTGTTAGAACTATAAATTTATAAATTTAAATGAATTGACATTACTTAAAATATGCTACCATTTTATTTTAACCTTAATTGTTGTTCACTTATGAAGGGCCTCCTGCTAAGGCTAAGCCCTTTACTGCCTAGTAAAGACAATACCAAAAGTCTTGTTGGGCATTAAAGAGCAGCCATGGCCATGAATGCTCTATGCATGAATATTAAAGCCAATTCCTATCAGACTGTGATAGTAAGAACACATAGAGATAATGGCTGACCTCGGGTGTGTCCCTTCAACTGAAGATTCAGAGATGATCTCAGTCATCAGAGTTGTAAGGACCACATTGGTTATTACAAATTGTGCTTTAGAGAGCAAGTAATTATGTTCTGGCTAGCACTAGACTGTTATTAAGTGTGCAATGTTACAACATTTAGACAGAGTCTAAATTACTCTGACACACAAAGTATTCCTGTGTTATGTAGAATACCTTCTTTCAATACTTTGCATGTTCCAGGTCATTCCTGCAGCTGATCTGATGACCAAAGAGCCCTTGTGCATAACATCCAAGCAATGAGCCAGGTGTAGCAATGTACTAAAGCCACTGGGATGAAGCAGCAGTTGCTACCACACAGCATAGCTTTTCCTTGCCTGTCCTGCAATGGGAAAGTGTTGAAGTGAGGGGAGAACGACCATCCTGTGATGCATCGAACTCGATTTATTGATCGATGAGCCAGCTTAAATAATAGTGCTAACGAACTTCATGCATATTCCAAAATCCAGCTTTATGATAGGCTAACAGAGAAAACTCTAACCACACCTTTTGTTTTACTGCACCATTGATTGTTTACACAAAATAAAACCAGTGTTCCCACTGTGATACGAACGGTTCCCAAAACTTCCACATCTGTTCTCAGGGTGCCATCTTTTCCCAGAGAGAGTGTTACATTTGTTATGGGAAGACTGCCTGAGAACTTTATTGTTTATACAATGATGCCTGAAAGAGTCTAATTGTTTATAGAAGTCAGGCTGGGAACTGCTTCACAGCTACCTGTTACTTTTCTCTCAATTGCATGGCTTCATGGCCTTTTTCTTCAAGCCATGCCTGAACTAAACTCTCCACAGAAAGGTACACCCCAGTCTGTACCACAGGCTCTGTTCTGCACTTCTGAGGAATAGAAATGCTCAGTTCTGCTGCTCCATGCCCTGACACCTGCCTTCAAAGAAGCAGGTACTGGAATTTAAATTAAAATAAAAAAAGCAGTGCTTGCTTGTTAAATGATCCTCTCTAGTAGTCTCAACATTACATATATGATGCATTATTTATTTTTTTAGTCTTGAATATCTCTGCTATTTTATTCATTATTTTATAGTACTCTGTTACAAGCTCCATATTTTTAGGAGATAAATACCACTCCTAAAGGCTTGCAGTGCATGCTGGAACTATGCATGGGAGTAAAGCCTGAAAATAGACCATCTTCTTGCACTTCAAAGGCCCTAGAATAATCTGGCAGACAAGCGACATTAAAGAACACAAAATGAAGATGCAGAAGAAAGAAATGAGTTGTGGAAAGTAGATCTTGATATTGCTTTAATACAAGTGTTCATTTTGTAGAAAATTTTTAGAAATGAGGCATAAGACTTGTCTTGGAATCTCTAGCAGTCTTTTTTTGTTACTACAAACTGTCTTTAAATCTGCCCTGTGATTCTTACAAGATCAATCTTTTCCCTTTTCTGTCTGTGACTTTTGCACCCATTATCTTACTAGACTTTTTGTTCCATAACCTTCTTCTTTGACTTCCTAAATAAAAAGATCATTTCATATTCAGTAAATTAAACACATGGCTTTCAATGTGTGTCTCTGAACAGTACACTTCAAGAAAAAGAAATATGTTTTCCAGATCAAACATCAGAATGATATAAACACAGAAACAATGTGCCTTTGGGGAGTAAGAAAACACTCCAGGGCTGATTATATTTGCCAGAACACTGAACAAGGACTCATCAGATTGATTAAGTCTGTCATAACAACGAATCACAAAGTTATAAAAGACAAAATTCAATATTCTTTCTAAAGATAGAAACCTATTTTTAAACCATCAAAATAGTACTGCATTTAGAAAATCCCTGTTGCTTTTCTATACAAGTATTTTGGACAGCACTTTGGTATCAAAGATGCTGTAGTAATAAAAGCACAGGCACTGCAATGGTAATTTTTCTTTTTTACACGATGTGTGTATGTGTGGGCCTGTGTCAGTAAAGACAAACATGGGGGGAAGGGAAGGGAAGGGAAGGGAAGGGAAGGGAAGGGAAGGGAAGGGAAGGGAAGGGAAGGGAAGGGAAGGGAAGGGAAGGGAAGGGAAGGGAAGGGAAGGGAAGGGAAGGGAAGGGAAGGGAAGGGAAGGGAAGGGAAGGGAAGGGAAGGGAAGGGAAGGGAAGGGAAGGGAAGGGAAGGGAAGGGAAGGGAAGGGAAGGGAAGGGAAGGGAAGGGAAGGGAAGGGAAGGGGCAAAGGACTAGATGGATTTAGTATGGACAGAAAACTGTTTCTGAAAAGCAATGCAGTTAAGAGGGACTTTCCACAAAATATTTCCTATTCTGTGAAAACTTGATCTGATCTGGAGAGAATTCCAGAGTCAGCCTAAGGCCAGGAGTAAAAAGTTGAAGCAAACTGGTCAGCTGGGGGAGGTCCCAGTCAGATCTCTCTCCTGTCCAGAGATCTCTGTTCTCCTGCACATGCTGGGCAGGGCCGTGCAACTCTTGGAGAGCTGCAAATTCTTGGAGTCAGAGCTCACACTCTCCTGACATCACACTTCCTGTCAGTACAACTGCAAGTTTTGTCCAAAACCCAAGGAAAACATCACATCAACCATCACGGGCTTCATGCTTCTAGAGGCAGAAACACAGGAGATTTTTTATCTGCCAGATGTAGCCACTGCCCTGGGAACACATCCAAATATGTTTTTCCTCAAGTGATGAATCACAGAGGGACTGAAGGAAGAGCTTATTTTTTTTTCTTTTGTTCAGCAAATCACTTTTCTCATTTCTTGAGTATCCAGTAGCTGAGGAAAAACATTTTCCTGCAGATATAAGCTCAGCTTGTGAGTGCTATGGACATTCTTTTCTTGATAAAAGACTCACTGATCACTAAAAATATCAGCTTTTGAAGTAGAAATTATTCTCCTTAAGCATCTCTGGACTGCAGAGGCACTCAGAAGCCAGGGTGATTTGTTATAACTTTACCCCCTCAGTCTCCCCCAGTGGGAAATTATCTCAAAGGAGAAAAAGTATTTTAAATGTTTGTCCTCAACTTTTCCACTTTTCTGAGGATGATTCTAAGACAAAAATAGGTAGAATTTGCAGGGAATTCATTGCAGACCTCCAAACAGGTAAGATATAGCACACAATTATTAGTTACTCCTTATCATAAAGGCCAGTGACAAGATAAACACAAATTCTTTCCCACTAGTATTTAAAGAGTACTGCAGAAAAGAGAAGGAAAAGCATAATGTTATAGAGTAAAAAAATAATCTCAAATGCTATACATATCTAAATTCTATTTTGTCTGCAACAGTCTGAAGCTTGCAATTCATCAGTTAGTCCTTAACCCACACTCTCTGCAAGTTCCTGACTTCATTGGAGGCAAAAAAATGAATCACAGTTCCTATTGTTGAAGAGCTAAAATTAAGATTTGTGAAGATCAAAAACTGTCCTAGCTTTAGTGTCTATCTAGTCATTTACCCATCAACAAAACATTTTTAAGCTTCAAAGACCACCTTTTGCACAGTAGGACATGAAACAGTAATAACAATAGAGTTCAGCTCCCCCTCTTTGTATTTTTTTTTCATATTTTTCTCTAGTGTTTCAAATTTATGATTTTGCAACTGATTTTACATCTGATCATTGCTCTTCATCTTGGCTAGATATTAATGACTGCTGATACCTAAGGCTGGTATTCTTATCCTCAAAGCCCAACTGAGCCAAATGCATGACTCACAAAGCTCCATCTAACAGGCTCTGTTCAGAAAACCCAGTCTAAAAATGAGCTGAGTGGAAATGAGAAGACTCCGACCGAAACACACAAACAGCCTTAAAGAACTGAAAATACACCATGAGCTTGGAAAGTGCAAAGCATTTCATTTTAAATATCACTTCCATGCTTCCACTGGGACCATATGGAGCTTACATGTCCTTATATTCCACACCTACACTCTCCTGCATTATAATTCACATGGGAATATAGTGGCCTAATACATGCACTAGTTCACAACACAATAGAGCATATGAGCTTTGCAGTATGGGGTTTTTTCCCTGAGTTTACACAATTATGACTGACAGCAAAGGTCATTGAAATGTATTTAATCATCTTTCTATTAAATTGTAGTTTCCCCTCAGGCCCTAATTTATTTACAATTAAAATTCAGATTTTCTAGTAATTCTCAAGAAAACAAGACTGTTGGTGAAGCATTAGAATTTTTGTCTTAATTTTCAGAACTGCAGTCACATCACAAGCTTTCTATTTCAGTGTATTTCAAATGCTCTGCAGCTATAGAAATTAGACTGCCTTTTCTGGGATGTTATAATGTCAATAATTCATCTACTACCAGGTCTTTGAATAGAAGTAAAGAAAGAACCAAGAAACTGGAGGAAAGATTTACTGCCTCTAATATCTAATCTCTCCAGTCAAGTTGCTGTACAGAAACTGGAATTCATTGAAAATGCAGCCTCACCTATAAATCTTGGTCCTTTAATAGTTTTTAAAATAGTTTTTAAGCATCTTAGGAGTGAACTGTCACTGTTTGGTTCAT